>NW_017536852.1:59288-82765 GCF_001853355.1 Bactrocera latifrons | reverse complement strand
TTAATTATTTTAGCCGCACAATCACCATGCGCGTTGACGCTCGAATTTTTTTTTTTTTTTTTGTTTCCATTGTTTTTGTTTCAACACAAAAACACTTCATAACAATTGTTCACGGCAAGAGCGCCAAACTGACAATTCACGCCAAGATTTTGTGCCAATTAAAATTGTGTAGAAACCATTGTGGTGGCAATATTTGAATTTTGCTCGACACATTGCACACTGCAAATTGAAAATCTGAACACTTGAAGCGCGCAAAATTGGAGGGAAACACCGTTTTCGTACACTCAGATACACATACGCACATATGCATTTATATATAACATTTATATATGTACATATATAAGTTTGAAATGCATTGAAATGCCAAATGTTGCTTAGAAAAACCGCGTAAAGCACGCAATTAATTGCAAAACATAATTTTAGTCGCTAGAATTTGCAAGTAATGACGATATTTATGTATACACACATAAGGGCGCGCACATACTGGAGGAAATGACAAAGCAGAATGTGAAAACTAGGAAACTAGGGAAAGCAATAAGTTTCCTACCGAAAGATACGTTCGCTTTCCGACTGACGAAAGAATAATTTAAAAAAATAGAATTAAGCCAAAAGTCATATGAATTTCAAAAATGTATTGAATTTCTATGGTATTGACTAAGAAACGAATATATCAACACTAAAAGTTAAAACAAAAAAAAAAAATAAAGTAAATATTTCTCAGTAAAAGTTTACACCGCATAGCTACTTAGAGTGATCATAGCAATACACGGCGTATGAGTAACACATATTAATGCAATGGTTTACAGGGCGTATGAGCAAACTTCATACCACCCACAAAACTCATGGTCTGCCTTAAAAAAGGCCAAATTTAAGCGACTTAAAACGTATTAAGCGCTTTAAGCAACACAACAACAAAGACACAAACAAGCTCAAGCTTAAGTAGCAGCGGAGCACTAAGGCGGCGCAGTATTTACGCACAACAACGCACAAGCTCGTCACGGCAATTTCATGCGCTGCAACCGCAACTGCAACCACAAGCCAAAGGGTGGTGCATACAAGTTTGCAATCAAGAGCGCGCTGCAGGGAGACGTCAAGTCAGCACAAAGCTGCTTACAAGCGCGCACACCGAACCACTGAAAGGCGCTGCTTGGGCAACGCAAACGCAACGTCTGGAACGTTCGTCATCCCTGCAACGCGCAGTGAAGTGGCACTAAGTAGCAAACTAGCGCTTGCCGGCTCGAAAACCATTTTCTACCCACTTTTCTTTTAAACCGTCCCTGTTTGCCAACTCTTGACCTACCGCAAGCGCTGCCTGCCACACTCAGCTCACCACCGTAGCAGACGCACATCAACCGCCGCAAGCAATCTGGCTTGCGTTGCTGCGTCTCAGCGGCACTAAGTGCAGCAGGAAGAACTCGAAAAGCTCGAAAATTCAGCAAACTAAAGAAAACTAATGACTTGCAAACCCATGTAGAGTCTCGCTGCATTTTAAAGTTTCGTGACTTTAATGGCACCATCGGCGATGCAGCAGGCAACAAACCTGTGCGCAACCAGCCGATGTAGTCATCAGTGGAAGCAGCAGCCTGTGACACACAAAAATGCAGCAAATGAATGAGAAAGCAATGAAGAAAAGACGAAGAAACAAAAGGAGTCAGCAAATGATTCAGATGCACTGAGAGACTAACAGGATGTAAAGTGACACGCCCCATTAGAGCTTTAAATCGATAAAAAGGCATGCTGCAGTGTCTCAGCGCACAGCGTTGACAGACAGACAGGCTTTCAAGCGCCAGCTAGCTCTCCAAATAAAAGCAAACTAAAAGCGTATGTCGAAAGTAAGGCAAAAGAAGTGGCGCGCAGGCAAACGCAAAGTATACGCGCAGTTATAAAACAATAAAATATATATTTCTTTTGTGTACGAGCATAAAGTCAACATAAATTCACCGTTAGTGCATTGAGTGCGAGTTTAGCGCAAATAAATAAATCGCGACATCAAGCGTACGGCTCGCCAATAATCGTAAAAGCGGAAACTTTTGCGTCGCTTTGGTGCAACATAAATTCGCAACTTTTACTTTAGTTTGCGCTGCAAGCATTTACACAGGCACACACAGGCCACTATTTCTTGCTATTATTTCCTTGGCAATAGACATATTTATATTTGTTTTGTTATTGTTATTGTTTGTAGTAGGTATAAAGTTTGTAGTTAGTCGCACAGCAGTCTCATGTGGCGTGGCTTGAACACATTCAAGTGCCAGCGAAGTTTCGGCGAGCGCAGAAGTCAACGCCATAAAGCAGTTACTTACACGAAGTACTTACTATTCGCTTGTGCTTTTCCCCCTAATAAAGCGAACTTTCGGCTATTGAAGCAACAATAAATTGCAATTTAACATTTTATTAACGAAAAATAATATTTTATTAACGAAAAATAAGTAAATATCGGTTTTACGTGAAGTGAAATGAGATTACGATGCTATCTGAAGAAATTATTTTTTTTTTTACTTTTTTTACCGTAAGAAGAAAAAATGTTAATTGTGGTTGCATCGAAGCTATAATACCCTTCACAAACAGAAAAAAAATTTTCTATACAAGAACTACTGATTTTCATCGATCACTTTGTATGGTAGCGATATATTGTAGTGGTCTAATCTGATTTATTTTTTCAGAGCTTGTAGTAAAGTCTGAGCTAATAATCTGTGCCAATTTTGGTAAATATATCTTAACAGATAAAAAAGTTTCCCACACAAGAGCTTAAATTTTATCGCTTAGTTTGTATGGCAGCTATATCAGAAAGTGGGCCGTTTAGAAGAATTTCTTCGAAGATTATACTGTTGCCTTGGATCACAAATCCTGCCAAGTTTCGTGAAGATATCTCGTCAAACAAAAAAGCTTTGCATATAAGGACTTGATTTTGATCGGCCAGTTTGTATGACAGCTATATGCTATAGTTGTGCGATCTGAACAATTCCTTTGGAGATTATTCCGTTGACTTGTAAAATAACCCATACCAAATAACCCATACGCATAACTAATTTTCATTTATAATTTTGGGAACACAGTTTTCGATATTCAATATACTATAGTACGCTATTTTGGAAAAAGTTTTAGGTACATATTTTTCAAAATTTAACTTTAATGTGTTCCAATAACAACTTATGAAATAAAAACGAGCTTTTGAAATATTTAACGCTAATTTTCTCTTAAATTAAATAATGCTCATAAATAAATTTTTTTTACTTTTTTTCTTTTTTTGAACTATCTACTCTTTTAAAGAGTACTCCACCTCCCTTTTCTGTGTATTTTGAAATTCTGCAAACCTTTAAATAGTCAACGAATTGTTGCCTACATTTCGGCGCATTGAATAAATAGTAAAAAAAACCGGAAAGGGTCAGCGAAACGTACTTATCTTTTGAGGATTACAGCATCAAAAGACGGCTAGAAGTGTTTCCGATATTTCGGCGAGATATTGAAGAGAAAATTATGTTTTTAGTATTCATTATTAAAGTCTTACATTTCTGGCATCCATTATCAAATTCGAAAGTGTAATAGTGGACTATATTTGCCGGCTAAACTTAAGACGAAGACAAGTATGCAATTAAAGCAAATAATTAAATTTTGACTCCAGCTTTCACTTACAAAAAATGTTCAGAATATCGGTAGCTCTTCTCAAGCATTTAAAATCCACCAAGCATATAGCCATCATCAAAAATAATCCTGTACAGTACCTATGCATATTTGTTTCCCATTTGTTGTTTAGAGCAGTATAGGTGTAAAAGACCTGCAATTCCTACTGAAGCGCTAAGTGTAGGAAATTAAATAAGAAATTGGCTAATTCACTCTGCAAAGGAACGAAAATAAAAAACATTAGTACCTTAACATTATTTAGATTCAAGCTGGTATATTTTCATACCATAAATTAACGAATTAAGTCCGTCTGACAAAAAGTAATCACATCTTGGCTAGATTTTGTAGATTTTCATAGTTCATGCCTTCGAGCATAAATTAACACCAATTTATATGCTCTTATTTTACCTGCTTCATTGTAATTGCAAAAATCTCGCGCTTTCTAAGAAAAAACATTCCCCACCTGAGTTCGACTCTTCCAGCATAATAAGATCTCATATGTGGATGAAGTCATATGTGCTCCGCTGTGCAAAAATCAGCAGCAAAGCAAACCACATCTTGGCGTCAGTTTGTTTGTGACTTTCTTTAATTGCATATGTCAACGTGTGACTTGAATTGCCATTAAGCCTTGAAGTTTATTTTGATCACTTGTTATTGCGCCTGATACCATTGCAAGCACAGTTGTGTTATTCTAGCAGATTCTTTGATGAGGAAAGCTCATGCAGGCGCACATCGAACAAACACTTATTAAGTTATAATTGGAAATGCATGATATACGAGGCGAGCCTTAGGCTTACAAAGGGAAGGTGCTCGATGACTCTCTTACGATTGATTTTGGGTCAAAAGGCTTTTGAAAAGCGCATGATGATGCCAAAGTTTCCGCAAAGCCCAGCTTTCTAGTAGTAGAACACAAGAGGATACGGGAGCACCAACACGCTCCCATTCTACCGATAGCGGTTCTATGGTGCCTTTTCTTACTAACTTAACAGCTTTACAATTTCCTGAGATTCCTGGCATTCCTTGACCAGCGCTGAACATACTGTTAATGAGTTCAAGATGACCTATTATTCAAACTTATTTCCTATCTTTTGGATATTTCATATGTAATATTTTTCACATGACTGTAAAGTCAAGTAAATCCAACAGAACCTGTGCACAATATGATAGAGGTTTATTGACTTCATTTATTCTATTATGCAAGCTAATAGAATTTTCGAGTTACACATTTTTCGCTTCTCTTCACAACATCTCCCTGCACCCCGTTACCGCATCACGACGTCAGCGCAACATCTTGAATTGCTGCAAAAACGAACTTAAGGACGTTTGTAGAATAAATTCGTTTAGTGGCTTTTAGTGCACTTGACTGAGTTAAGATAAGAGAGACCCAGCTAGGTCTACACAGTACTCAGGCACGACCAATCGACCGACCGACCTACCTACCAACCAACCAACCAAACGGTCGACGTATTGGCTAACTGACAACGCCGTTATTTCTACACACGCTACATGTTACCTTCTTTGAAGCGCAGTTTATTTGAACTTATGTATGCACACGTGTATAAGTGTGTGTTTGTGTCTTCCAACGTTTTGTGTGTGTTTGTGCTTGAGCACTTGACACCGAAACGGCGTTGCAAGCAACTGAGCTCCACTGAACCGCACCGCAATGAACTGAACAACTGTGACGCAAATGCACATTTGCCGCACAAACAAGCCTCCACACACACACACACATTTGTGTGCTCGCAAATCCTACCAGAAGCAAGCACTACCCTCCAATATGTTGCCACAAAAGCCACAACGCCCACAAGTTACACTCGCATTCGCTTTCGAAGCGGCCCTCTGTGCCATCATCTTATCACTAATACGATTGTCTTCGGCCCATTGTTAGGTTGCGCRCTACTGTGTTTGTGTATGTGTGTGTGTGTGTGTGTGAACACATGTTTTGTGGGGCTCAAGAAAATTTCCTTCAAAACATTCATTCACCCAATCTAGCTGATGTAAGGGCTGTCTCTTATACACATCTAGATGTGTATAAGAGACAGATCTAGCTGATGTAAGGGTGCATTGTATAGTAGTTTGGTAGGGTGATTACTATTCAATTTTAACCAGTTTGTGACTAGTCCGAAAAGCATGTGGTGTGAAGTTTTTAAGCCTGGCTTTAGATAAGATTTTAGTAGAGTTAAGTATTTCGGAAAGAATCTTTTGCAATACCATTTCAAAAACACAGGTAAAAATGCCATTAAAATCATTGCGTGATACGAAAAATAAGGTTAGGTTAAGATAGAGAGGTTTTAAAAGGCTTGTAGTATGTCCGGGATGCGATGCACAAACTCGAGTTTAAGGTTTTATGCTCCGAATATGTACTCGCAATTTAGAAGAAACTAAATGATCAATGAAGTGATTAAGAAACTGGGAGTTTACTTATTATTCCATAAAATACACGACAATGATATGGAAATAGTTAGCAAGTTTTTAATCGAAGAAGAACTTTTCGTGCTAAATATGAAATTTTTGCTTATATTTGCTTGAGATGGGGTTTAATACGAATTTAAAAAAACTACGTATGCTTCTTCTTTTTCTTTAATGGCGGATGGAGTCATGTATAGAAGTTCAAGCAAGTGAATAAAGTTCTCTGATCGCCATCCGCTAGGAAGTGGCCGGAAACGATTGCATATGACTCAAGCAACTCATGACTTCCGGTCTCTGGGTAGCCAAAAAACATCCGTTTGAAGGTGAGCTAAAGCGAGAAAGCGAACCATCCCTCCCCACGATTTTGCGCTAGGTTTGGGACCCACCACGCAAAAACCCTCTCAATGAAAACAGCATCGGCTAAGAAACCCCTATTTTGGTGTTAAGCGTCCCTTAATTGGGAATATGCCGCTAACCTAGCTGGGCTTGTTGATGTCCTCGTTAAACTAGGTATGCTAAACACCTTTTTTCTCAGTAGAGTTTAAGGCTAGATACGAACGATTAAATGCGAGAAACTCGAAGTTATCTTGTTATACGAGTATACTTCTTCTCACAGTCCTTATTTTTGGCTATTTATTTTGTTGTCAAACTATAGCGGACGATCAGTACTGTCAAAACAGCAAACAGTACGGCCAAATTAAGTTAATAATAACGGAAAAGATAGTTTTGCGGTAAAATCTCTTTGTGGAAGTGGTGTTTAATGTTTTACACAACACAAACCGTAAACTCGTGTTCATGGCAATTTTGGTTTGAAGTTATGTCGCGTGAGAAAAAAAATCACAGAAAATTGTATATAAACTAGATAAACTTTAATTTGGTTTTGCGCATATAATGTTATGTTTAAACACGGAGTTAAGACATATTTTAATAAACTTCTTTTAGACTAATTATACATACATATATAGTTGGGATAAGATTATACCATTTTTTTCTTAAATACTAAATTTTGTTAAGTTATTGCTTAACAGAGGCTATATTCTGTTTAAACTTAGTGCTAAAACATTTTATTTTTGATGACCTCCGTGTTTACAGGTAGTGTTTAAAATGTATTAGAAAAGCGAGTGTAGAACCGTCAAGTGTTATTCTGTAATCAGTGAACAAGAATATTATGAGTGCTAAACTCGAAGCTTACGAATAGTGTATAATGTGTAAATACTAAGGTGTGGAACCCACTAGTATTCTCATAAACTCAATGGTAAATAATATTTTGTATGATAGTGTTTAACATGATAATACTAAAGCGAGTTTAGAAATGTCAAGTATTCTCATAAACACAGTTGAAAAGAATATTTCGTGTGATAAACTCGGTGTTTAAGAGTAGTGTTTAACATGCACTACAGCAAGCTTAGACATGTCAATTATTCTCATAAATTCGATATTTTGTATGTTAAACTATGTATGTTTTTTTAGTAGAGTTAAGTTTTAAACACTAAAACGCACCCTAAAAGAGCCAAAATTCGCTAATGTGGTGTTATAATATTAGTTTTATTCGTCGCATCGGGTCATGCTATACCTTTTTGGAAAGCTCATTTCACGCGCTAACACGTGTTTGATTGATTGTCGTTCCTTTTAAGTCGTTCGTAAGTTATAGGGTCGCAAACATGGAGCAAAATAAAGAGAAAATACGGCATATTTTACAGTACCACTACGATAAAGGCAAAAATGCATCTCAAGCCGCCAATAAAACTTGTGCAGTTTATGGACCCGATACAGTTTCCTTTCCACCGCACAACGATGGTTTCAACGTTTTCATTCCGGTGTAGAGGTGGTCGAAGATGAGCCACGCTCCGGAAGGCCTGTCGTCGAAAATTGCGATAAAATCGCTGAATTGGTCGAAAGAGACCGGCATAGTAGCAGCCGTAGCATCGATCAAGAGCTGGGCATGAGTCATCAAAAAAAATTTTATGAACAATTGAAAATTCAATAAAAATACCGCAAGACTTTTTTGACAACCTATTATGTTTCAATGGAGACGATTAAATGAATTTTACAATAAAAACACAAGATTTAGTTTACGTTTTCACAAAACCCACTTAGTTAAGTTAGGTTAAGAATGTTCAGTTCCTCAGTTCAATGGGTTACATAGGTTTACGGGTTTCAAAAAATCTAATGTTTTATTATTGTCTTATTAAATTCTTCAGCACCTCTAGAATATTGTCCTACATTTTCAAGTTGATCCGAGTAATAGTTACGAAGATACAGCCTTGAGAATTTATGCGCTGGAGGCTAGCTAGGCTAGGTGCGCCGTTTTTAAACGCCTTTTCCTCGAAACTGTGTTTTCGAAGACGATTGGCAAAATTTCTCGAAAACTACTCAATCGATTTTCAAGAAATTTTACACAGGTTTTTGAGATACTAGATTTAAAGAGTTGGACGAAGGATTTTTTTTTTGGTTACAACTATTTGAAATAAAATTAAATTTCGTTTAATTTTTTCCTGAAATTTTCGTTCAAGTTCAAGTTCAAGTTCGAAGTTAAGGGTTTAGCTAAAACATGCATTTTTTCACTTTGGAAGAGTTGTCCTGTCAACGCGGGCGCATATTTTTTCCGAGAGGTCTCCGGAAATGGCAACGCAATGGCCGGGTTTAAATGTTTCTTCCAAAATTTTCAGAATTTCTTTGTTAATAAGTATATGTTGGTAACAATAAAAAATTCTAATAAAATTTATAATTTTTATACGAGAAAAAAAATTGTTGAAAAAGAATCGGTTTTTATCCTAGAAAACACATGTAACCCATGCTTAATCTAACCTGAGCATACTATTTTTTAGCCTCTAAAAACAATTTCTGACAAAATGTAATTTTTAGACTTCCGAAACCACAACATTCTATAGGGTTATACTCATATGTGCTTTGAAGTACCACATACACACCAGCGCGCGTGTGTATGTGAAATCTATTGGTCGTGTTGCGCCAAGTGGCACAGATTGTCACTATTCTTTCGTGCCTTTGTGAAAATTGCTTGCTTTTTCGCTGTTCGACCACAATGCATTTTCCAGTTGTGTGTCAGACTTGCATTATTTGAAAATTATCATTTTTTTATTTTTTATTTTTTTTTTTTCATTTTCAATTGTGCCTTTTCAATGAGCGAAATTGTGTTCTTCGCTGACAAGATCTCTATTCTTCAAGCATTCGTCAATTCAAGCGCCATTGTTGCGAGTTGCATTGCTGCATTTGCTCTCCTTTCTGTGCTGCCTCCTCCATTCAGTCATTCATTAGTGTCGCGTGCCGCATATTTGACGACTGTCAGCATTGCTGCCCATCACAACGTCCGACAGCGCACACTTGTCAGTCAACGGCCATTTGGATTTGTGCATTTCTTTAAAATATTCGCGTGAATTAGAGAAATCCAACAACAAAAGCATTAATAATCGAACGCACTGTGTGAGCTATTTGCTCGCCAATACTGCCACGCCTATTTAACTGCAACATTTACCGCACACAAGTTCTGCGAAAGCACGAAAAATCCATTTTCCCACATTTTTGTTTCGTAAGCACACCAACAAATGCACACACACACACATATTTTACAAGCAAATTCGTATTTATTTTATGTCTCACTGCTGTGGCACAATACAGCCGATGCATCGCATTAGCAAAAAGCAACGTGTTAAATAACATATTTACACTGCATTCCGTATAACGAACTGTAAGCGCATTTCTTATTGTTRTTGTTGTAAATTTGTAGTCATCGTTCTCGCCTTGTTTAATTTTCATGCCACATTCGGCAATTTGTTAACGTTCGCTCGCATTTATTTCGCTCTGCATGGTTTGTTTTGTTTTTCTCTGTGCATGCATTTATTTTTCACACAAATGTAGACAGGCTATTCATCTTTAACAAGGTTTTTATTTAATAATTAATGTATGAAATATATTATAGTACCAGATATGTCTGCATTTCTTTATGAAAATGCGTAATTTCGTAGGCAAAACACACACTGTCGCTAAACCCGAACACATAGTGAAACGCAGAGCAAAGTAGAAGGAACTAGATAGTGCCAAAAGGTTGTATTTAAGTGAAGACAGTATTTTTTTTTGTTTTTTTGTTTTTAATGGGTGATCCAAGTAGAGGCACTTTATTCAATAGCCTTTTGGACAGTTTACACGTGCCAAGTTGTCATGTTGTTTTTGTTCAATATTCCTTGGCAATTCATTATGGAAAGTGTTACGCCTGAACAAGGATAATTTTTGACCGAATAAACCACGTCCAACATGAATGATGAAAATATAGCAACAGATCCGAAGTTTTCGAGCCAAATTTTGTTTAGCGATGAGTCCCATTTCTAGCTCAATGGGTATGTAAACAAGCAAAATTGCCGCTATTGGGACGAAGAGCAAACTGAAGAGATTCAAGAGATGCCATTCAGAAAAAAAACGACGGAGTGATTTGAGGACCGGTGGAGTCATCGGTCCATATTTTTCCAAAAGTGATCACGATGAGAACAATATCACGAACAGTCAATAGCAACCATTACCGAAATGCCCGAATGAGTAATCGAAAATTGAACTAAACGGATGGACCGACTGAGACGTAGCCAAGACCAACATGGGAAGAGATAATCTTCAAAAAATAAATGCCAAAGTATGTTCCCTAGAATGTTAATAAACATTCCCTATTAAAGGTGAAATTTTTATGTTTTTTTTTTTTCTTTAGAAAAGTAGGAATCTTCGAAATGGATCATTATTTATTAGGAAATATACATACATATTAAATCTCAAAGCAGAAAATTAGTATAAGCTACTTATAATATGGTTGGAACCAATGCTGCCATAAAAACTGTTCAATTATGTCAAGGAAAAGGAATAAAGAGTCTACGAAAAACAAGGACGAGATGTTAAAATGAAATAACAACTCAAACTTGGTCACAATGGCTTCCGTTTTTACGTTATGCAGATAATTGTTTGCAATTTATGGAAAAAATGTCGGTTAAATGGCCCCACGACTTGCATATCTTTACCGCCGATTTTCGACTGGAATTTCGACTATGGTGCACTCAATATTGTCTATGAGCTCCTCGACCGCCGTCATTTGATTGGGCCATTTCTCGAAGTTAACGAATCGACAAACTTAGCACCATATTCTTGTCTTGTGGGAAATAGAGTTCGTCCGCGTCGATTTCATCAAATTTGGGGGCGAAAGTCAATCAAGGTTCAACCAGGTCACCATCCAGCTGCTGTAATGGTTTGTTGTCGAGTCTCTTGTAAAAGTAAAGTTAACCAAAAATATGTTTTAGAAGCTGGTAAAGCAGTTATGCAATAACTTCTTTAAGCAAGACTCTGCATCAGCAATCAAAGCAAAAATCACACAACAGTGGCTTCAAAGAAGTTTCAGTTGCAGACAATTGGCCATCTGAAAGGCTAGATTTGACGGTATGAAATACTGTTTGTGATCAGTGTTGGAAAGCAAAAGGTGACCATGCCGAATAAAATTTTGTACATCGCTGATTTAATATATGCATTAATAATTAACAAAACTAACTTTATTAAAGATGTATCGTAATTTAATTTTAATAACGGCTTGAACTTGTAACAGAACTAATGGCAGAACTAAGTATACGAAAAAATAAATTTTTTAACATTTACAAGTGATTAAAACCGCCTAAACCAAGCAAAAGGCTTTTTTTCTACAATTTTGGGGATTACAATTCTAGTAGTGTCTACTTCGTGATAATTTATGGGCACGCACTTCAATTAAAATCATTGATCTTGATAATGACATCAGACGCCGATCTATTCGACGGTAAAAGTACTTACGCTGGTAATTGATTTAATTTAGTAGCAACAACAAATCTCATACATATATAAACTCGCAAGCAGGAGCTTATCTTATCTTAGGCGATTTGAGTGGGTATTTTTAAAAATATTCGATACCACACTTCAGTAATTTATGAGAACTCAAAATTATTGTGTCATTTTAAACGGTATATTTTTGTAATTAATAGCAAAGAGATATGTTATAATAATATTGTCAAGCGTATTGTAGGGTAACTTAAGAGAGGAAGGCTAAAAATAAAAGCAAACAAAAATATTTTTTAAACTATTATAGATAGAACTATCAATTATATCATATAATANNATAATAGGTTGTCAAAAAAGTCTTGCGGTATTTTTTTATTGAATTTCAATTGTTCATAAAATTTTTTTTGATGACTCATGCCCAGCTCTTGATCGATGCTACGGCTGCTACTATGCCGGTCTCTTTCGACCAATTCAGCGATTTTATCGCAATTTTCGACGACAGGCCTTCCGGAGCGTGGCGCATCTTCGATCATCCCTACACTAGAACGAAAACGTTGAAACCATCGTCGTGCGGGGGAAAGGAAACTGTATCGGATCCATAAACTGCACAAACTTTACTAGCGGCTTGAGATGCATTTTTGCCTTTATCGTAGTAGCACTGTAATATATGCCGTATTTTCTCTTTATTTTGCTCATTGTTTGCGACGCTATAACTCACGAACGACTTAAAAGAAACGACAATCAATCAAACACGTGTTAGCGCGTGAAATGAGCTTTCCAAAAAGATGAGAGACATGACCCGATGCGACGAATAAAACTAGAACTACGCGCTCTCAGCGCCAACTAGCGAAAATACCGCAAGACTTTTTTGACAATCTAATATAAATTTGCATATCAATTGAAGATTTGGAAAAATTTTCAATTTTCAAAATATGTACACTTTTTTAGGTTGAAGTGCTCTGTATGATCTAAAATTGATAATTCAACTGTGCAAACTGCTGAAGTGTCGATAAAGACAGATAAACCAATCCAAATTTCGATCTTTTAGCGACATACAGGGTTTGCCTGGAGTCGATTTAAAAAAAATTTTATTGAACCAATCTTTACGATTCTTAAAAAACAAAAAATTGAGGCTCCCCCTGCGTCGATGCAGCGCTGTCAGCGTGATTTCTAAACATTGAAGGTGTCACTGTAGGCATTCTCCGTAATAGCCTTGAGATCCGAGGTGCATGCTGCTTGGATCTGTGATCTCAAAATGTTTGCCTTTCATCGGCCTTTTCAGACAAAGAAACAAAACAAGTTCGGGATGGCCACATCTGGGCTGTAGGGCGTTTCCTTACCGCCGCTGGAATGCTGCCCTTGGTTAGATTGCTGTTCACAAGAAAGGCGGACAGGAGCGTTGTCAGCTGCGGCTGCGATATCATGTCGGACCCAATCAACCCTTCGTTTTATACTATTGAGGACTACCACGTAAAACTTGGCCTTGACGATTTGTCCAGGATGAACAAATTCATGGTGGACGATACCTTTGATGTCAAGAAAGACAATAAGCATCGTTTTCACTTTTGATTTGCGACCTCTCGGTCCTATTACTTTCCGGACAAACCCTGTATCTCTTTGCCTTTATTTTTTATAATGCAAATTTTTACTAGCTACATTTTCACACCACCCTAATGTGTGGTGTACACACTTCAACCCACCCATGACTTTGTCATCTTTAATTATACACACACCCAAAAGAAAATAGCTGCTGGGACTAATCATAAAATCTGTGCCCAACGTTTTTCCCTACAAGCCGGCGGCATTTTATGAATTCCACTTCAGTTTAACGAGTGAGCTAACGAATAAAATAAAAGCAGTACATATTTGCAGCACCTGACCGCTTTTATGGCCTAACTTGGCCCAGCTGAGGGCGAAAAAACATGCTTCACTGTCGTTGCGCATGGACGCGTGCTCCAGCACAAGTCAGTGCCACATGTGAGCCGCACACCATCCCAACAAATACACATAGGTGAAAATGTGTGTGTGTGTGTCTGTGTTCGTTTATTACATTAGGCCTGACATTTCTGCCGAATTTTTGCCGCAATTGAAGTTGTTAAATATTGTAGAGATGGCATTTTCCTGCCGTCGCTGCCAGCTTTATCCTTTGCTGCTCCCTTTGCCGTTCGCTTTCTGCTTATTTGTGCTTGTTAGCCAATCGTGTTGATGATGTTTGTTTCAAGCGCTCGCTCGTTGCAGCAGGCACCGGGTGTACGTATGCAGCATATCCATATGTAGCTATGTATATACATACATACTAAATTAAGTGCAATCGCACGGCACACACAGTTTCTGGCTTTTTTACGAAATTTATATATTTTTGGCAAAGTGCCTGAATCAATAGCACCACAGAGTTGGATTGTTAGACATTTTTAATGCAGCGCCAAATGCAGTCGACAAGATTGGTACGATTCTGCCGATGTTGCAGCTGCTGCTGCACTTAAGGGATTGGTGAATGCGAGGCTGCTAACCATAAAGGCCTTCGTACACACAGTGCGTGAAGAAAGTACGCTGCAAAATTTTATAAATATTAAGGAAGTATTTGATTTAAAAAATCTTCAAAAATTATCAAGCTATGCAGAATTTATAAAGAGGTCAGTATTTTTGACAAAAGGAAGTCAAAATCAATAAACACTTTATTGATATTATTGATTATACTTTCAAAACACTGCCTCGAAAATCAAAATTGGGATCCTTAAAGCTTTAGAGAGCTAGCATTCGAGACATTTAAGACATTAAATTGATTTTATCAAAAAAATTAATAAAAAAAATTTTGGCTTAGAGAACAGTATGCGTAAAAACATTAGTCAGACGATAGAATAGTTAAAATATATTTTACAGAATACTTTATTTCCTAGTAAATTATATACTATATCAATGTAATTATTGTAAATTTTTTTTTTTTTAATTTTTTTTTAATTTTTTCGATTGACAATTTTTTATTAACAAAATTTTTTCTTTAAAATATTTCATCATCATATTCACAAGTCCGCCTTAGATACAGGAAATTTTTTTTGTTTCAGATAGCATGAGTCTCTAGGATCGGTGAGAGTGCAAAATATTGATCGAATCGGAACAGTAGACTGCTTCAGAGACTCATATCCTCTGTTCTAGCTAAAAGCGCAAAGATTAGTAACACAATTTGCAGCAAGGCTCAAACTTTAGCTCCATTATGATTTAAGAAAACAGAAAATATATTAAAACCATATAAATCTCTAGGTACGACCAATAATCTGAAGTGTATTTCCAACCGCGAAGAAGAACTGATAACAAGCATGCATCAATATGTGTGTAGAATATGAAAGCATGCCCGAGGATTGGATCCTAAGTGTGTTTTGCCCAATATTCAATAAGGGAAACCCCACAATCTGTGCCAACTTCTGTGGGATAAGCCTTCACTACATCGCATATAAAGTGCTATAGAGCGTATTGTGTGCAAAACTAAAGCCAACACTGCCAACAAACTGATTAGACCTTATCAGTGTGGCTTTAGACCTGAAAAATTAAGAACTCATCAGATATTCACCATGCGCCAAATCTTGAAAAAGGACCGTGAAAAGAGAATGGCTTCGTCGATTTCAAAGCTACTTTCGACAGCAAGAAAAGGAGCTGCCATTATGCCGCGGTGTCTGAATTTGGTATCCCCGCAAACCTAATACGGCTGTGTAAAGCGACGTTGAGCAACACCACAAGCTCCGTCAGCATCGGGAAGGACCTCTCCGAGCCGTTCAATATCAAACGAGGTTTGAAGCAAGGCGAGTCCCTTTAGTGTAACTTCTTTAACCTACTTCTGGAAAAAATAATTCGAGCTACAGAACTAAAACAAGAAGGTAACATTATTATAAGAGTGTAGAGCTGCTGGCATATGCTGATAATATTGATGTTGGCCTTAAAAACCAACAGCGCGGTTGTTCTGCTTTCTCCAGAATGAGTCTGGTGGTATACGAAGGCAAGACGAAATATCTCCTGTCATCAAACAAAAAGTTGTCGCACTAGCCTCACTTTTGACAGTGATAACTCCGAAGTTGTAGATAATTTCATCTATCTTGGAACCAGCATCAGCAACAACGTCAATCAATGATCAACTCAAATATTTGAAAGAAGTTCCGGTCAGTAAATATGGAAAGAAGATACATAGAGAATCTAAATATTTTAAAACATAACTGCGATGGGCTAATTGGGATATTAGTCGCATCCAGGAACTCTCAATTGGCAAGCTGATGTCTGAGCGATGCGCTGACAAATAGTTGTCTAATCTTTGACAGTTGAGCATACGATATTCTACCATTAAAACAAATCTGTATAGATCTTATAGTTTTATATATCTTATATCAATGCTTTCTCGTCCGAGTAAAACCAAAATCACAAAACAAACTACATATATTTCTCAGCATTGTAGTGAATTCTAATCGCATGCATTTCATATTATGATGATGAACGATGGTTGAAAATCTTCATAGATCGAAAAAGCTTTCTAGAATGATCATTAAAATAACTTTTTCGATCGTATTTGTGCTGATTATCGGCGTGTTATAAATTGTTTTTCATAAAAAGTTAGGTAAATCATCATTATTATATATTATGGTTCACAACTTCCTATAACAGGCAAAGAGCGCCACAAGTGTTTTCAGCAGTATGTCAATACGCCATGTAAGCTAAATTCAACCCTGAAGTCCGAATCTTCCATATGTGGATTTCTTCAGAATAGTGAGGGTATATCAAGGATAAAACTTCAAAGAAAAAATGATCATGAAATCATAGTTCGATAATTGTTTTCACTATAAAATATGAAGTTCTATTATTTCGTCTATATTACCACGCGTCAACGATCTTAACAGCTTGCAATTGAAATCCCTACTTTTGACCTTAAACTTTATTCGAGAAATTTTTGGAAATATTTTTGTAAGTGCTGTGTACATTATAAATAAATAAAAGTTTGTGCTTCCACTGTAATCCTAATCTAAATTTTCTCATTGCTCTACTAGATACGTTTTGACTTTTATCTCGTTTTACTGGACTTTTGGCAAAAAATATGGATTTCTCAGCTGTCTTCGAAAGTAGTAGAATATTTATGGGAATACAGTGAAACTTCGATAACTCGTATTTGCAAGGGACCACAATTTAAATACGAGTTATAGAATTTTTGAAGTTATCAAGATATACAACTTATAGAGGCAACATACAGAATATACGAATTATAGAGTTTTTTTTTTATTTATTTTTTCAATTTTACATAAAAAACAAGAAATGATGTTAAAAAACGTACTATGTTTCGTACGGTTTTTTGTGAAAAAAATACGAGTTATAGAGGCTTTTGATACACATTTTTCAATTTTTGTCTCAAGAAAAATAGGAGTTATCAAAGGGACCGAAATACATTCATTTTTCGCGAATTTTTCTAGGGACCGAAGAAATGCTATGAAATATCAAGGTTTGTCGCTTATCGAGGTTACGACTTATCGAAGTTTACTGGGTTAACTATATTACTACAGATATAATAAGAATATTCTACGCTCTCAGAGTGTTTAAAATATACATTAAGGGGAATTCACTTTTCGGCAACAGTGTACTGTATAAAAAATTAGAGCTATCAAGTTAGCAATGCAGCAAAAACCAAAAAATGCAAATACATACACACACATACAACATATGAACATGCATGCAAGGGCCGCCGCAAACAACATGATTCTACCTCAAACAGCAGAAATCAGTAAAAAGGAACGATAGATAGAGAGAGAGTGGGTAAAGAAAATTTCTACAAGGTCCACCACACACACACATTTCTACATATGTAAGTATGGTATGCATGTATGTATAGTAAGTATGAGCGTATGCTCTTTTTGGCCATTTTATCTAATTGGTTGTGCCAGCACGACAGGCATTTACAAAGTGCCACATTCGCATACCTGTCCCCGCGTCAATTTATCCGCTGCTGCCGGTGCGACCAATAATGTCTAACAAGGTGAGCACAACGGGAGCCAAGCGGTACGTCGACATTGCATTTCTGCACACCCATACAGAGACACAAAAACACACATGCATATGTGCTTGGCCAGAATAAAAGAAGGAAGCGAAAATATGTGAGGCAAAAAATACAGTTATTACGGTATGTTGCAACTCAGCGCATAGTCATAGGCATAAATTCATATATTTATAGTTGAGCATATCTTCGCCGCTCGCCGAACTCTGCGCGGAATTTGGCGAATTTTGTGATCGCAAAACCATAAAACATGAAATAATATTAATGCTGCGCTACATGTGTGTGTGTGAAGTGTGAATTTATTGCAATATGGCCAAATTAAATTTCAGCTAATGTAAATCACACACACACACACACATGCACCCATACATGAAGCGCCGCAAATTTGATTATTTCAAAATTAAATTGAACTGCCTAGGTTAGCCCTTCCCGGCTTCTATTAGCCCTATTACACGGTCAACCAGTATGATGCCAATCCACGAGCGGACAACAAATCAGGTATGATACGAGAATGTTTGTATGTATTTATCTCTGTATTCTTCGAACTACTCGCCATTTGTGTAGAATTCAATAGGTCAGCTGCTATTGACAGCACCGGCAGAGGCAGCAATAGCAGCGGCTACAAAATTGTAGCAACAACAAAACCCAGAACAAGTTTGTAACAACAACCAAGTCACAACAACAAGCACAATACAATTACAAAAACAACCATTTTACAACAAAGTTGTTACAACAAAAAATACAACAACAACACTTATGCAACAACCAAACAAAATCTACACAAAATTGCAGCAACAAAACCAAATCGCAGCAACAACAACAAATATCGAACAATCCCGCTTTTGTTGCACGCCAAGCATTCGCTTTGAATATAGGACATGGCAATTTTATGCCGAAGTTGCACATAAGCAATGCATTGGATTCTTTGCCATACTCCTCTTCCATTTGTAAATAACTGTAATAAGCATTTAAGGATAAAAGGAGTAGGGCGAATTGCTGAAGTGAAAAATATGCAACTGAAGAGGAAGAAGAAGAACAAGAAAAGGCATTAAAAATATTGCTGAGAGCACAAATATACCGTTAAATGTATGTTGAAAATTTATGCTTAGCAAATAATTCGAATATTAAAATATAACAGTAAATATATAAAACGTAAATATATATACATACAAATTCAAAACACAAGTAAATATAAAAAATTAAGTGAGAAAATATCAAAAAAAATATCTGCAATTGCAACAATCGCATTTCAAGGCTTTTAATATGCGAAGATTGATAAAAAAATGCAATAAAATGTTGCCACATATTTTTAAATTAGTTAATTCTAAATATACAGCGAAACTACATATGTTAAACAGAAATTCTTGAGTTCGAATACTAGGAATAGAATACATGCAGATAAAATCTCGTTTATAGAGTTGCCACCTGACGCTGAATGTGATTTCATTGTATTTTACGGAAATAATTTTTGTTTTTTGTTTATATTTTAAAAATCAGTGTGTTTACAAAAGGAAGGAAGTTAAATATAATGAAAGGGTTGCCACCATTTTTGAATTTTATTCACTTTTTATTATAGAAAATGTAATAACCTAAAGTAATAAAGGGTTAATCCAGATATATATTCGTATATGGAGTTGCCATATATTATTTCATTCAAAATTAGTTAAAACAGAGAGTGTTCCAAACTGCACAGGACCTGTAGCTTTAGAATAAATTTCGATTGGGTTGCCACTGTTTTTGAATTATATTATTTTTATTAAAATTTAATTCATCTAAAGTGATATTATTTTAAGATAGTTAAATATTTCTTTGTTGCCATCTGACATTGAAAATAAATTAAAAATTATATATTCTTATTTAAAGAAAGAGAGCGCCTACTAAACTGCGCAAAAGCCTGGAGGTTAAAAATAAGTACCGATTGCGTTGCCACTGTTTTTAATTTTAGTTATTTTTTATTATAAAAAATTGATTTATCTAAAGAGACAGAGTTATAAGACAGATGAATATTAGTTTATAGCGTTGCCACCTACATATATGTATAATATTATTTAAAACAAATTTAAATCCAATTTTATTTATTATTTCTGAAATTTTAATAATCGAAGGAGTTTGAAAATAGATGTATATTAGTTTATGGCGTTGCCACCATGAATATAATTTCATTGAAAATAAAATTAAATTTAAATATTTTTATTTAAAAAAGAATGCGTTCACAAAACTGGGGAGGAACTGGGCGTTCAAAGGGTTGCCACTAGTTTCTGTAACATGTAAAATAAAAAATATGCGCATAAAATAAAAAATTTAAAAAATATTAAAAATTAAAAAAAAATTTAAAAAAAAATGTTGCCATATTAATATTTTCTTTTCTATATTTTATTTTAAAGATCCTGTCTTTATTTTTTCTTCGCTAAAAGTGTTAAGTTCAATACGAAAACAGTCAAATGCTAAATACAACCGTGTTGCTTTTAGTTGTTACCTGTTAACTCATAGGGTTCTACGAATATTATTTATTTGTTGAGAACAAATTGTTATTTAAGTTATAAGTTATAACGAACCGAAAACATATCGTTCAGAGTTGTATTTACGTAAACTTATTTTAGTATGCAATCCAACAACAAATTTTTGAAACTAGTATAAAATTTATGATTTTATGATGCTTTATGACACGTTGTGAGTACCCCAATTGAGTACAAATGTTTATCTAAAGAATATTTTACATTGTTTGCTTTAAACGCTTCAAAGTTGTTGATAACCAAAATCTATAGTTGACAGCGCCTTGTATTTTTGGTTAACTTTTGACATTTGATAACCAAAATCTATCTGAGTGTATTTGTCAGCGCTTTGACTTTTGGCATTTCTCTCTTATCTCATTTGATATTATCGTATTTTTTTTTTTAATTTATACCATTTCAGCCGTAGTAAGCTTCATAGTAAAGCAAAGGAAAGTAACTCAAGAGATCCAAAAAACCAACATCCAAACGCCAACATCCTAATTTATTAAGCTACATATTTTAATCAACTTATTGTAAGCCAACCTCGTAAATTTTGACGAAATATGCACTGAAAACTTGACATTATCAAATCTAATGATTTTTAAGTGGTTTTCTGAGTACTATTGTGGAGAGGACTTCAAAAAAATAAATAATGATAAAATCAATAAATTACATTTGATGATCATAAAGAGTCTTTTAAGCACCTATGCATACAATCATACAAATTTTTAAAGACAAATGGGTTACTGCCACGAACTCCGTCGTAAAATCACTTCAAAGGCGTAATTATTTCGGTAATTCGCGGTTTTGAGCGAAACACGCTTAAATATTTTTGCTGTTGCCAAGCAGCTTCCTTTGCAAAGAAACTGCGTTGCCGAAGACGCTTTGTTATAGAAAGAAATTATTAAGCAATTTACATATGTATATTAAAAATGTTTATTTTGCGCGCCTTGAGTGCAAAAAACCCACTGTGCAGCGATATAATCCGCTTAAATGCATTTATTTATTGTTTTTTCGCGTGCGTGTGTTTCATGTTCAAATTAGATTAATTGTATTTTTCTTTTGTTTTTGCAATGATTATTTCTATTCTCAATAGCAACAACAAACGGCAAATATTTCGCATTGAATTCGTGGTGCACAGCTCGTGCTGACAAACCAAGCAATTGACTTGCATTCGGTGGCCTCCCTGACGTTTTCGGGAGCACGCGCGCCCCGCCGAACGCCGCATGCTGTCGAACCGTTACACATGGTCTCGCTTTGTTTGCCTTTAACCATGTGTTGATGATGGTGATTGCCGTTTAATTGTCGCTCGGACATTTACTGTTCCTGCGGGAGGGCCAGCGGCGCCGGCGGCAGCAGCAGAATTGATGATGGAGGCGGTGGCGATGACTTAGGCGGCGGCTGCTGTTTCACTTCAATTACAAATTGTGTTTCATTATATTGGTTGCATTACTATTTGGTAGCCGATTTTTATGCGATTCGCTTTTGAGCTTGTGGCTTGTGTGTGCTGCTGGCAGCGCATTTCGCTTTGATTAATTTTCTTTACAAGCTTTTTGTTCGTTCTTGTTTTCTTGGGTTTTGGGTTGAATTGAATTCAGTTGCTTTGTGCTTTTTGTTTGTAATTAGCGCCATTATTTTGTATGCTTTAATTCGTTTTTTAGTGCGAAGTTTCTGCGTGAAATAAATGTGTTCTAAATAATTTTTGGTAGAGCGGAGGGAACGACAGAAATTCGATGGTGGTAAAAATAGCTTGCGTGTCTTATTTTCCTTGAAAGGGACAACCGCAGCATTGTTAGCATAAAAAATATTTGAAAAATTAATGAAATAATTTTGAAATTTTTCTACAAAATATTATGTTTTAAGCTTGACCGTCTAAAAAGGGCGTATTTTGGGAAATTAAAAAAAAAAATACTAAGGTCACTAGGGTCACTCTCTGCAAATGCCATGCAGTCCGACTCGCGTCCGAAATATGGTCGGCATATTGTTCAAGTGGTGTGGTGATGCGGCTCGGCTTCAAGCAAGTAACTGCAGTAATGGTTTATGCGAAAATATTCGAGCAGAAGCTGCTTGGAGGAAAGTATGTTAGGAAATTGTGCTTCTTTCGCTAATGACTTGAGGGATTGTTGCGGCTCTGTACTCTTATGCCAATCACTGTTATGTACGGAGTGAGGAAGGTATTAAATGTAACACCTAAAATTGTAGGGTTGTTTACCGCCGGAATTTCGATATCATTGACGTAAACGTTGAGGTCCAGTCTGTACTCCTTCGTCCAATGCGTAATAGAGTTTTCGAGCCAAATTCTGGCTAAATGGGTATGTAAACAAGGAAAATTCCGCATTTGGGACGAAAGACAACATGAAGAGCTTCAAGAGCTGCAATATCATCCAGAAATAACCACGGTTTGATGTGGTTTGTGGGCCGGTGGAATCATCGGTAGATATTTTTTTCAAATTTATGGTGGTAAGAACGTAATCGTCAATGCCGACCGTTATCGTGTCACGATAACCGCATATTTGATGCCTGAAATTGAAGCTCATGACCTCTGCGGCATTTGATTTCAACAAGACGGCGGCCCACATATTGCATAAATCAATAGATTTATTGAGAACACATTTCGGTGAGCTGATTATTTCATATTTTGGGCCGGTCGGTTGGCTACCAATATCATGTCATATCGCCGTTAGACTCTTTCCTGCGGGGATATATAAAGTCTAAAGCCTGTGCGGACAATTTCGCTTCGATTCAGGCCTTGGAGCAAAGTATCACTAGCGTCGTTCTCCAGTTAGCAGTCGAAATGATCAACGAGTCATCGAAAATTGGACCCAACGGATGGGCTATCTGGGACGTAGCCGCGGCCAACATTTGAAAAAGATAATTTTCAAAAATAATCTTCAAATAATGTTCTTTCAAATGATGATAAACATTCCCTATTAAAATGTGAGTTTCTGTATTTTTTCTAAAAAGTAGGAAACCTCGAACTGGATCATCCTTTAAGAAATATGGGAACTATAAGAGGAAACAAAGGAAAACTAGAAAAAGAAAATTTATTAGTCATTAAAAAGGTTCCTTGAATTCGAACCCAAAATTCCACTTTTTAAATGCAACGTTAAGGATTCAAATTAAATTTAGTTTATTTAAATTTA
>NW_017536852.1:45507-59178 GCF_001853355.1 Bactrocera latifrons | reverse complement strand
ATTTACTTTAATTAGCTTTGAATTGATTGCTATTTAGTGCTATCTTTAATTTAGCATTGGAAATTTTCGCACTTTTGCATTTTGTTTATATTTATATAATAGTTTTATTGTTTACCGACACGCCGTGAAAAATTATTTGTGATAGGAATATTTTGCACTCGAAAATTGCAAACATCTCGGTGCCCCTGTGGTTTTACCTTTACTTTTGGACTTTTGGGCTGCTGTGTTACATTTGTTTGTTGTGTGTTGTTATTGCTGGATGTATGTAAATTGGCACATGTCGGAGAATATAATTGATAACTCAATTTACATTAGAGTGAAATTTTGCAATTCCCTTTGCGATTTTTCGAAAGTTACGTCACACGTCTTGTGCAAATGTACACGCGTGCATGTAAATATTTGTAGATGAAAGAAAATGTGTTTCATTTGATCATAGACAGATATAATTGCAAACATGCAAACATGTATGCATAAATACAAATGTTGATGTAAGCTGGCGTTTCAAGTGGAAATGAATGCGTACGAAGAGTTACAAGGACCTTGCAATTTTTATGAAGTGGTAGTAATATACTAATTCCGTTTTCAAAAGCGAACTTTTGTTTATTCTAAAGCAAATTTTCTAAGTTATTTTATTAAGATTATAAAAATATGAAAAATATAAGCAAGTGTTACAAGGTGCCTTTATAACCTGAACAGGGTTTATTAAGTTTATCAAGCTCGTAACACCCGGAGAAAGAGAGTAAGATTCCAATCGAACCTAACAAATAAATATAACCAAAATAAATAACTAAATTAACCTCACTTTTTCATACTTCTAATAGAAAACGTGAATAATCAATTAAGAATTTGACTGCACATAATTATAACCGTTATAAGTACGAAAACAGTTTTTATGACACACACTCCCGGCTACACATCCAAAGTTTAAGCGGTTTTTTTTTCAGTTTAACCTAAAAACCGCTTGTGGGCAAACGTTGTTAATGTAAACAAAATAAAGTGTATATACATAAATCATCAAACAGCCTACAAGGCAACACAGCAAGTGCATAAGACGCGATAAACACTACCGATATACAATATGAACATCTAAACAATGCGCGCCGAAGTGATCGTGGGATAAACAAATCATTAATAATAATAATAAAAAAAAGGCCTGTGTTGCCACACTACTAGCAAACACAAGCACACACACGCTGCACTAACAAGCCGCACCGCAAACATGAAGGCGCGATAACGAACACCTTGATAAGAAGGCGCCCCAAGTTTGTTTACATATCGGTGTGTGTTTTTTGCCAATATTTACAACAAAAAATAATAATGATAATAAAATAAAAGGCAAGTGTGCACCACCAATTTGCGGTGTGTATGGTTATTTCCTGTTGTTTGCGGAAGTTTACGATTTTTAAAATGAAATGTGAACAGAGAGTGAGTTTTAACAAATTTGTAAGTTAATTTTGTTGTTATAAAGATGATAAGGCAAATAAAGAGAGGTGTGTTTTTTATATGGGCTACAAAAAGTAAGCAATTTTACTTACAACACATACAAATCACAGAAAAAATATATGTTAAAAAATAAAAATAAAATAATTAACACTAAATAACAGACAACGTACAGATATGCATAAATTTACGCACACTAGTATAGACAAACATAAAAAAATTAATGTGAACAACGATATTTATACATATCATTGCTGAACTACTTACATGCGGCGAACAATTTGTAGCGTTGTTTAGCATGACTTGAGTTTTATGCAAATTCTATCTTTGAATTTAGTCGAATTGAAGTTGAATAGTGGTGGAGTGGTGGTGGTAGGATTGATTGGTGGTATTATATATGTTTACGGGGAGGATGAGAACTTTCAGCTTAACTGCAGATTAATTTGATTAGTTGATATTTTAAATTTTTTTTAATTTTTTAAATTTTTCCTTTTTTTTTTTTTTTTTTTTTTACTTTATACAATTGTGTAGGTTGGATATATATTTATGTATATATGTATTGTAGCATACGTACAATATATTAATTTCAATATTGTGTGTAAACGTGTTTCAACTTTTTTTTGATTTTTTCATTTTTTTCAAATTTTGCTAGGCTAGTATTTTCATTGTTGGGGGGAAATGTGAACAAAAAAATTGTTGCCGGTTGTTTTGCTCGAATAGTAGTTTAGCGCGCCTAAAATGATAAATATTTACAAAAAGAAATAGATGAAATAAATTAAATTAAGTAACTTCAAAAATGTATTATATGCACTTAAGCTTAAATATAATATTTATACATATAAAACTACGAAATAGCAATTAGGGTTGTAAATATTGATTTGAATTGGTAATATTAGTAAGCTTACATTATTGCTTAACAACTAAAGCTAATATTTAATATGTATGTTGGTTGATAGATAATAGTAAACAAAAAGTCGGTGGTTGGCCAAAAGCATTTTCCAATTAGATAAGACAATTAGCACGTGACTAGTTTTTTTTTTTTTTTTTTTGCTAAATGAATTAATATAAAAAAGTTAAAAATATTTGAAGCTTGGCTTACTAATCATTTGCACTTTAGTCAGTTCATGGTTCACTTAGCTTGCATGCGAACTGCATCTGGAGTGCAGCTAAAATTTATTTTCCAAAAATGCATTGCGATAAATTATCGGCATTTGTGGTTTTCGCTTGTGTTTTTAATTCAAGTAAACATAACACAACCAACTTCGTTTACTTTAAAATTTCAGCTGCGGATTATTCCAAACACACTTAATAGTTAACAAAGTTGACAAAATGATTTTCAAATTCGCACCCAGCAATGCGTTGCTGCAAATTAGTGTCATTATTGACGTAACAACGCGAAAGCAGCTAGACGAAGATTCTGTAGGTAATATCTGACCGCCCGCGCACATTAGCCAGACAGAAATTTTCCGACCTATCAACCAACCACCGACTAGGCGACAGCTGAAGCGCAAAGAAGTTACAGCCAGAATGGCATGAAAACAAAAAATCGATAATGACTGTCTTGCTAAGGTATTCGCACACTTCCATGCGCAACCCTGGAGCACCACCTCAAAAACGGTATGTACGACCGACATTCATAAATGTACGTTTTGATTTGCTACACAATAACAAAATAAGCTTTCAATTAAACGCAAATAATGACTGTAAAATTATAAACAATTGTGTTACTCAGAAACTTTATGCGCTAACCAACAGACTTGAGTAAGGTTTTCATATAAATGTACGTATGTATGTGGCGCAGTGGAGCATTTTGCAAAAGCGCTTACACACATTTGTTTTTATAAATATGCATTTGCTGGTTGTCTTTGATTATTTCCTACCTTATTAAATGTGTTGTAGATATTTATATGGTTGATTATTTTACTTTACATTTATTGATTTCACTCGTTTTAAAGTCAATAATATAACGGAACTTTTTTTGTTTACAGATTCACCACCAAAATCAGAACTTTTGTTCTTTGCACAACGCCACCAAGTTCGTACACACAAAAACAACTACAAGATTATAAGGGTGCTTACGCCGCTGCAGCGTAAAATAGCCCCGGTCGCTTTTTTTTTAATATTTCATTTAGCAATTTTCACCACACATTTCTTTTATTTACTTATATGATTCCTTACAATGGTTATAATATCGACACTGAGCTGCGGAAATTTGTATAATTTATTTTCAAAGTATTCTTTTGTCTTAATTGCTGAAGTCTAAACCGCGATCCGTGCACACCTCTTTATTTATCCAACTTTCATATCGAATTGTCATCTGAAAGATACAATTCGCTACCAAATCATTCTTGTCGCCGAATGCAATCCACAACTGTACAAATTCCAATTAGTTGTTTTCAATTTCATTTTGATTGCATTCGCACCAGGGACGCAATTCAACAAACAACAATACACAGTGGAACACAAATTTTAATAAAATAATTTAATTAAATAAAAATATAAACAACTATTGTGTTTCATATTCACAATGTAATCCTTCTATGTCGATTCAATATAAAAATATATTGAAATACAAATAACAATTTTAGCACTCACAAGTAAAATGATTCACATGCTTCACCCTGTTAGCTTCTGACTTGGCAATCAGCTGTTAAGCTGACACGCGCAAACAAAAGTTTGACGTTTGCATTTGCATTGCAGGTATAGGCAGATATTGCATTTAGCTATTAAAATATTTCGTAATTGAAACGGAAAACCACTAAAATGAGAGGCCAACCAACAAAAGAAGTTACTCAATTGATTCACGAAATCAAAATTGGGTATGCAAAATTAAAGTATTTGTTGAAACCCCATAAATTTGTTCTTTATTTTATTACAGCAATGTGGAAGGTTCTTACAACATTACAGCAAAAACGCTACAATTATTTAAGAAAATCATAAATGGACAAAGATGGGATAATGCAGAGTAAGTTGTACATTCATACTCCGAACATGAAAACTTTAAAGTATTTGTACTTATTAGCGAACTCATGAATTTGGTGCGCACACAAGGCCACATACTGCAATCCGCAATTCCGCAAGAGACTGTAACAGCCAACATTTCACGACGTATACTTAAATTGATACGCGAAGAATTCGATTTACTCAAAGCAAAGGTTGGTAACGCAATACATTATTTCATTTCAGTATACATAGCAAGCGCATATAATTATTAGGTGCATCAATTCACGGATGATCAAGCTTCAATGTCCTTGCACAAACTTGTTACACAAACGAGTAATGATGTTAGCGTTGATTATACTGAACCACAACAAGGATTGCGTGAAGCGCTCTTAGATCACCTGCAAGAAATGGAAACGGAGTTGGAGACAAGTTCGGAAAATATTTGCGCACAAGCTGAAGAGCACATACACTCTTCTGAGGTTATACTCACACTGGGGCACTCGCGTAGTGTTGAAAACTTTTTGAAACGTGCTGTTAAGAAGCGTCAATTTCTAACCATAATTATAGCTGAATGTGCACCAGATTGCCGAGTGAGTTAACATACGGAAAAAATTCAAACTAGTTTCCCAAATTATATATGTATATATTAAAAATTTTAGGGTCACAACTT
Source organism: Bactrocera latifrons (assembly GCF_001853355.1). Classification (NCBI taxonomy): domain Eukaryota; kingdom Metazoa; phylum Arthropoda; class Insecta; order Diptera; family Tephritidae; genus Bactrocera; species Bactrocera latifrons. The sequence goes on along the minus strand of NW_017536852.1, from coordinate 54,125 downwards.
GGCAGCTAGCTTGGCAACGGGAAATGTCGAAATAATTGTCATACCTGACTCCGCAATATTCGCAATGATGTCACGCGTCAACAAAGTCATAATTGGCACACATAGCGTGCTTGCAAATGGGGGCCTGCGTGCCGCTTGCGGTTCCTACACAGTAGCTCTAGCAGCTAAACATTACTCAGTGCCTGTTATAGTACTCTCACCCATGTACAAATTGTCTCCGCTACATTTGTGTTCAATAGAACAAGACGCATTCAATTTAGTAGGCTGTGCGGAAGATGTTATTGAATATGATTCCTTAGCGTCGCATTCTGCCAAAGTTTACAGCCCTATATTTGACTATGTGCCGCCAGAGCTGGTGACACTGTTTATATCAAATATGTAAGTACAAGTGTTTTATCTTACATTTAGACATAATGCAACTTATTTTGTTTGCTTACAGTGGCGGCCATGCACCCTCTTATGTCTATCGACTTTTGACTGAACTATACAATCCAGAGGATTATGAAATGTAAAACGAAAATAGCGCTATTATTTTATATATTAACCATTAGAAATCCCTAGCCTTTGCTGGCTAAACTAAAGCACAAATAAGTAAAATAACAGAATAAAGAAAAGAAGAAAGCTGATTGTATTTCCAAAATGTATATATATGTGTGCTGTTGCTTTGAACCTGTAGCGCGCTATAGTTGGCACATTTAAATACCGCATTGCAGCGCGTTTGCTGTTTTTTATTTGCTTCGTCCAACGTCTAATCCAATTAGTGTGAGCAAACCGCAAGATTATATTATTCGAACTCTGCCTGTCTACCCTCCGATATCCGGTTCAATTCCGTATGGAAGGCAAACTTTGAAATTAGTTTGTCGAGCGGCTTTTATTTTGCCGCACTGCGTTTCAGTACAATCGTCACATGTCAGTCAATCACATTTTCTTTTAATTATTCTTCAATGCAAATTATCACAGTTTTCAAAAGGCAAATGCCAATAAACAAACTTTGTGCAAGACAAAACAACGCCTTACGCTAAATATCATAATTTTTGTAATTGTAACTAAGCATATAATAATAAAATAGTGCAAAACATTTGGTGTAAAATTGAAGAAAAAACGTATAAGTAAAAATTGAGTTGTGTAAATAAAATGTGCTGTGTTAGTTTTCTTTTATGAAAAAGTGAATTTTAAATTGGCGCAAAAACGTTAATTAACGGCTATAAAGAGTTTTCTGTGTAGTTGTGACAAAGAATATATGTACATGCTTTTGAATGGTAATGAATCACCAAATGAATTGAAAGTTTGTTTAAATAATTTTGTTGCAGAAGTGATAGACAAACGTCTTTTTAAATAAACTGCAAAAAGTTATGCGCTTGATTGGAGGTGCAATATTTTTATTATTTATTTATTTTAGCTAAAGTGATTGTTGTATTAGCATGAAATTATTACCAGTTTGAAGAATACTAAGTTGAAAGTTCTTGATAGAACAAAATTCGCGTCCAAACTGGTTAAGAATGTATGTATATGCGTCTAATTCTCAAACGTCATTGACCAAACCCCAAACCAGCGCTCTGAAAAGTTCTAAAGCAGTGCCACCAATATTTTTTATTTATTGATTATTAAGGAATATTGTTTACAAAATCATATCTACCATATATGTATATGTATGCACATATATCAAAATTTGCCAAATTTATATGTTTATACATACACACATATTTAAGAAAGCAACTCGTAAGCTTGAAATACTTTCATATGCTTCCTTTGAACATTCCTGCATGGAATATGGCGACTTCCGCTTAACAAGGCCAATAGCCGACCAAAATACGAACTGACGACCAGTGTGGGGTGAAAAAGCAGACCCGACTTTTGTTTACCGGCGCCACCACCACACACACGCTTGCAACCCAATGGACGGGGCAATAATTTAAATGTTTGTCTTGCAACGCCGCAGACACAATAAAATGCTTTGCGCTACTTCCAATACTTAAAGGTGCTTTGATTTTGTTTTCTTCTTTTAATATTTGTTGTTATTGTTGTGCACAACTTTAATACCACTGACACCATTAGGTGCCACGAAGCGAGTTGTTCTCCTTTGCAATTAGTATGTTTTGGTTGGTGCTTCGAGGCGGCTAGACAGACGTCCATTTGGTTTCTTCATTGCGTGTGTGTGCGTGTGTGTGTGCGTGCGTGCGTTGGTGTGTTAAAAAGGCAATAGAAATTATTGAAATATTTAATCAAACACGAAAGCTGGGCAATCAATTTTATGTGCAGAAATACGTTGTCTATCGAATTAATTGCAAATATGTGAGCCAATATAATTCACGGTAAGATCCATTACAATCTAGTTATGTAATCAATCAATTGTTTATGCGCTGCGTTGAGAGAACTACAGTTGGGCACAATCATAGAATTGTAAGTGTTTAGAAAAATATACATATTGGTACACATAAGTGAAACATATGTATATATATGAGAATGTATGTATGTGTGTATATACCGCTTGATTTTTCCAATTTCAAATTTTAAATAACGTCGAATCGCTAAGTCGAACCCTACCGATTTCATTGTTTTTATTGTAATTATCTGCAGTAAGAAAAAATCCGCAACTCCTTAAGAAATATGTAGCAGACGTGGTAGTTTTTCACTATATATGGATTCAGGTTTGTTCCAATTTAATTCGATATTAGTGGGAGTGGAACATATTATATTAATATATTGATCCACTCACTTTCAGTATATGTTTCAAAATGTCTTCTCTTCCTCAAAAACCAGATTGACAAGAGGAACCATGAAGTGAAATTCGGCTGCACCGAAGCTAAAATACCAACTGAATAGCAGCTATCAGAAATTCATTTGTAGATAAAATATGCCGAGTTTCGTGTAGATGTCTTAGCAAGTTATAAAGTTTTCCCCCGAGGGTACTGCGTATAGCAGGACGGGTTATGATGAATGACTTGCAGAATTTGGTTTTTGTTCGTCGAGAGAGGACTCTATTTCTCAATTTCCTACGAAGGCATGACTGTTAACAATGCCGCGGGGACAAGTCGCGAGTGCGACGATAATTAGATCGGGTTTCAAAGATTTTTAATTTGTTGAATTTGTCCCTACCTAGAAGAGCAGTATAACTTACAAAGTTATAGGAAAGATGCAGAAACCACACACGATATACGAACAAAATAGATTCTTAAGCATTTTTATTTATATTAGCATATAATTCTATAAAATCTGCCATGCTATCCGCATAAAAATGAGGCTGATTCTCCGCACTTGCTTGCCACATTTCCTCTATGGGTGTACTGCCGCTCAATACGAGCAGGGTTTGGAAACCACAATTCCGACCGAAAGGTATATCGACATCCATAGAATCTCCAACAAACAGACAACGTTTGGGATCGTCCAATTTATAGACGTCTTTCAAAATTTCACCAAGCGAAACCGCCGGTTTGCCAACTATTATCGCCTCTCGTCCCGTTAAACGCTTAAGAATGAGGTAGAAATCGTTAAAAGCTGAAAAACAAACATTAAATCGCCAAAATTAATTGCCTTATATTTGTATATATTTCGTGTTTGCGAAACGGACTTGGAACCATTAGACCTGTCTGCAGCTTATGTATCGGATCAGGAGCACCCATAAGAAAATCACAATCTTTGTCTGCTAGATATCGCGTGGCCGCTGTCATTTGCACAAAATTTAAATGGCAGTTGACGTCAAACAAAACAGCGCCCATTTTTTGTTCCGGTTCCGTGATTTTTATCAAATTGGAAAGTCGAACGCATTCTTTGACGTCCTTAAGGAATGAAAAAGAGTTGAAAGTAATACAAATTAACACAATAATTTAAAAGGTCTCAGAATTTTTATGAAAAATATAGTTTAAGTGAGAATATGTATGTCTGTGAAGGCTGTTTAGAAAAGGAATTTTATAAAACTCTATACAGTTATGTGATTTCGAAAGCTTATGAAAAAATAATTTTAGTAACAAATTTTCACGTTTTGCAAACGAGGTTTTGGAGTAAGTCTGTTCGTTTTGATTTAGCAAATGATGATGGGTATAAATCAGGTAACAGCTGTCAAAAGTAACAACTACGAAAAATGTATTGCGTCATTAAATATCACAATTCTAACAAAAAAAAACCGGTTAGTTTGTAGTTTTCTAAATAACTTTGAGAAAATATAATATCAGAAATAACAGAGTCCTAATTTGAGTACAACAATCTGACTGTCTTGCGAATGGAGTAGATGAACTTCGAGCACACGCTGCCGATATTCTACACATGTAACTCTACAAAGAATATATTTTCGGATTCTAGTAATGAGTTTCAAATGGAGACAGGTTTTATATACGTTAACAATTTACTGATGGGTTGTTTCCCAGTGCCAAAATTATTTGTTCATCCATAGGGGCTATAGCGGTGAGTGGTATTTTATACTTATTTCAATTACTACCTACCAAAGTCCTCACATCTACGCCTCCACGACGAAGCACATCATTACCATCGGCACTACATGTTGAGAATACCGGCTGCTTTATATTGTGCTTCTTTATATAGTACAACATGGACTTAGCTGGATACATAATGTGGTTCTAGTTGAAATGAATAAACAAAGAAATTTATTAGCCAACACCTGCACATATCCAAGAAACAAGTTCTTGCGTTTTACCGCTTGAAAATCCTTCACTCCGATTCTGATGAACTTATTCACATACTCTTCCTCTGGCCGCTCACTGTTATTGGACACAAAGTACACCAGCTTGCCATCATCCTTCAACGCATTCACCGCTTCACCCGTCCTAGGCAGCGGAGACGAAACCATCCACATAACACCGTCACAATCACACATCACCACATCGAAGGAGTTGACGAACTCCCTCTGCTCCTTAGCTGAGATGTTCAAAATATGACGTACTTTGCGAGCAGACATAATCGTGCGGCAATCCACTAACAGTGTTGTCGAGCTCAAACACTTTCACACTAAACTATTTTTCGCACAGTTCTATTTATTTATAGACGTGGCTTTAGAACTATTTATTCTACATGATTATGCAATGTTATTTTTTATTTAAACAGCATTACAAATAATAATTAGTTTACAAAAAAACAGTAGTGCAGTGTAATCCGCAGAGGCTGCCGTAATTGTGAAGATAAAGTTAATCACTGTGGGGTCAGCCGTAAAGACAATTTATGACTTTGGCAGCAGGTAGTAAGGCGTCGGTAGTTTTCCCTTTAACTTATATTATATATTAGGTCTACGTGCCAGACCTCGTCCAACGCTTAACGGATAGCAAGAAAAACTGCAGTATAGTACAATTTACAATTTTCCGTGGATCCGGTTAAAAAGTGTTCCACTTGGTCGCTTTGCTCAATTGTGCCAAGGAACTGTCTGAAGCCAAACTTGTAATCTGGGGTGATTTGGCTCTGCTCTAGCAAAGGCAAAAGTTTGCGTCATTATATCTAATAGTTTCACATTTCTTACCTGTAGGCTAATCGGTCGATATGAATTGACCTGATTCGCCGATTTCCCTGACCTTGGAATCAATCAAATTTTTCTTTGAACAAAGTCTGAGCATACCATTAAAGAGCTTGACGATCATGATGATTGCGTCTCCTGGAAGCGCTTTTGTGGGCTATTGCATTAAGTCTGTCATTACCTGGTGATTGGTTTTGACTTCTGTAATGCCAGAATCCTCACTGGATTCGTTAAGAATAAAGATGTTTTGGAGATGTATGGCAAACTGATTAGCTTTTAACATTACTTCGGCACCAGAGACTGCTGCTATTGATAATTGTTTGTGTTAATTGTTTGTCACGAGCACGTGTTTTTGGTTGCTACAAATTATTCAAAGAGGGTCGAGAACGCGCTGACGACGAACCACATCCAGGAGGACCGTCAACAACTACTGGTGATCAACACCATCATCAGTGAAAACCATTTGAAATATCATTTGGATCTAAGAAAAGTGAAAGCACGATTAGTTCCAATATCACTCAATTTTTTCGAAAAACCGCGTCGCATCAGTGTCTATGGAAGAATGCTTTCCGACTACCACGAAGACATGAAACATATTATTACTGTCGATGAGTTTTGGATATATGCTTATGATCCGGAAACCGATGATCACTCGGACGAATATCGTGGCAAGGTTATGTTGACAGTTTTCGTCGACTATCGTGATGCACTCCGAATTGCTACCAACCGACCAAACTGTCAACGAGGAATACTATTTGAACGATCGTAAAACGAGGCCGGAATTATGGGCCGACAACTCTTGGTTTTTGTATCAAAATAAGACACCGTTGCATACAGCATTGATTCCTCGTGGGTTTTTTACCAAATCTTCAACCAATAGCGTGCCGCAAGCGCCGTTTTCGCCTGATTTTGCTGCGTGTGATTTCTGACCCTCCAGCAAACTCAAACGACTGTTCCTAACACCGTTTTGAGCCAATTGAAAACATTACCCAGGAAGGTTATACGAGAAAATTTAAATATAAATATTTCACTACTCGTAGCAACTTGTATAGGGTTTGCTGTAAAGTGGAAATTAGCCGGTTTACGAGTGCACTTAATAGCGCTAACATGGCTTTAATGAAATAATTTATTACTGCACAAGTTAATCGACGCAGTAAAAAAGTTAACTTATGTAAAAACTGCTAATATTATTATTTGGGAGAAACACGTGAACTAGTATTATACAATATATTGCTCATCTGAAGCTATAACATTTCCCATTCCCTGTCGGAAAATAATGAATCAAGTAAATTTTTCATACCGGCGAAAAACAGCGACAAGTAATTTTCACAGTCTTCTCTTGAAGCCAACTTTACTCCATTAAGGGAGTTCTGCATTGACAGAAAGAAATGGTAGTCCTATGGTGCTCACAGTCAGCAAAACCTTGCGTGGCGTCGATCCTGGCTTTGCGACCAGTTGTTGAGCTTCACCACGCTTGGACCATGATCTTTTCCCCACATTATTGTCGTATTTGATCCACTTTTCGTCTTCTGTTACCATTCGCTTCAGAAATGGTACGATTTCATTTCGTTTCAGCAAAGAATCGCAGTGTTGATTTGGTCCATTAAATTTTTCACAGACAATTCATGTGTGTGTTTTTATAGCCAGTAATTTTTTAAATGATTCAAAACTCTTTAATGACGAGTGTTAAGTGCCTTGGCGATATAATGGCTGCTTATGTGACGGTCCTGGTCAATCTTTTCCATAATTTCAGCGACTTTTTCAACGATAGGACGACCAGAGCGAGATGCATCTGTCACATGGACTGATATAGCATCGTTTCCGTAAACTTCTTTCTTAGCTTTTTTTTTTACAAAAATTTCAGAATACTTGTATAGCGAATCTCTTCATTATATTCACTCATCCTTGAACAGCTGTTCTTTTTTCAACTTCCCCGAACTTTTTTGGTTAAATAAAGCTTAAAATCTCACCTTTCCAAGACTGTATGGTATGATACAATGTGATTGATTGTACTGTAGATATACAACGGTAATGGCATCTATTGACAAAATACGAAAAGACTTTTTCGACTACCCAATATAATCAGTTACTTTCGGGTAGTTACACACTTTTTATATTAATAACGATTGGACCGAGTTTTAAAGTGCTTTATTTTGTTGATTTTGAACTGATTGGAATATCAGAATAACTTATAAACTATATGGGAAAGTTGCACTTACAAATTTATTTCAAAATGAACACATAGTATACATACAAAATAGAGTCTTAGGTATTTTTACTTATATTAGCATATAATTCTATAAAATCGACTATGCTATCCGCATAAAAATGAGGCTGATCCTCCGCTTTTGCTTGCCACATTTCCTCTATGGGTGTGCTACCGCTCAATACGAGCAAGGTTTGGAAGCCACAATTCAGACCGAAACGTATGTCATGCGTCAGAGAATCGCCAACAAAAAGACAACGCTTGGGATCGTCCAATTTATAGACGTCCTTCAAAATTTCACCAAGCAAACCCGCCGGTTTGCTTACGATGGTCGGCTCGCGTCCTGAGAACCGCTGAAGAGTGTCAAGGAAATCGCAAAATCCTAAAACCAAATACAAAATCGGTGTAATTATATGTGTGTTTGTGGCTGCGAAACATACCTGGTAAGGTTAAATCTGCCGTTATCGGTAATAGCCAATCTGTACCACCGGCAATAAAATGACAGTCTTTATCTGCCAGATATCGTGTGGCCGCTGCTATTTGCGCATACGTTAGATTCAAATTGATATCATACAAAACAGCGCCCATTTTTTGTTCCGGTCTTGTGATTTCATCCAAAGTAGCGATTTCAACGTCTTCCTTAGTGACCTTAAATAATGCAAAAAGTCTCACGTTACACAAATTATGACAATAATTTCAAAAAGTCTCAGAATTTTTATTTTCTTAAATAGATTTAATTCAAGAATATGTCAGGGGAGGGCTTAATAGATCTGGGTGGTGGTTTAAGAAGTTACATGGGTTTCCTCGGGTAAAAACCAGCCTTTTTTCAACCATTTTTTTTATACTCTCGCAACAAAGTTGCTAAATAGAGTATTATAGTTTTGTTCACATAACGGTTGTTTGTAAGTCCTAAAACTAAAAGAGTTAGATATAGGGTTATATATACCAAAGTGATCA
>NW_017536852.1:26294-44812 GCF_001853355.1 Bactrocera latifrons | reverse complement strand
GACATGTACCGAATATGGGTGAAATCGGTTCACAACCACGCCTGAAATCTCGATTATCCCTTTATCATGCGAGAGTATAAAATGTTCGGTGACACCCGATCTTAGCCCTTCCTTACTTGTTATTGTTACAAACATACAATATTAAGTGGTCGCTTGGAAGCTCCAATTGGCGCCACGTAGCGAAAAGAAGAAACGATTGGCGCGCTGTTGTCAACTCGGCTATAATCGCGTAGAAGAGTATAACAAGAAAAAATCACATGGTATCTTTACATCTTTTTATTGGCGTAGACGCGCTTATTTACTTAATTTTATGAAATTCTGAAGAGTGCACTATTTGTGATGTTTACATCTTGATTAAGTGGCGATGAAAGTGCGGTAAGACAAAACTCTATCAAATGTCGGAAATTTTATGGAAAAAAGATGAAACAACTAAGGATATGCAATTCTTCGATTATTGGTATGTACATACATATGTCGACCTTTCTGCTTTATCAAGATGAAGTGTGGTTTTTGATCAAAGAATGACAGTAAGAGCAGAGTTCTGTGCTGTTGAATGAATATTTTCAATACATACCAAAGTTCTCACGTCTACACCTTCCCGACGAAGCGTTTCATTACTCTGTCCACTGCATAAAGAGAAAACCGGCTGCTTTATATTGTGCTTCTTTATATAGTACAACATGGACTTTACCGGATGCATAATGTCATTCTAGTTGAAGTAAATAAACAAGCAAATTTATTAGCAAAAATATGCACATATTTAAGAAAATTTTTTTTTTTTTTTTTTTTTCAACTAAATCACTGACTGTTGACATTTTTCTCATTAATACATAGTTTTCACTTGAACACCAACACCAAACCAGATGTTTATTATCCGCACTGTAAGACGATATATCTCACACAAAAATACAAAAAAACACACACAACAACAGTGCGATTTACCGCTTGAAAATCCTTCACTCCGATCCTGGTGAACTTATTTACATATTCTTCATCCAAGCGCACACTGTTATTGGACACAAAGCGCACTTGCTTGCCATCATTCTTCAGCGCATTCACCGCTTCACCCGTCCGAGGGAGCGAAGCAGAAACCATCCACATAACACCGTCACAATCACACAACACTACATCGAAGGAGTTGACGAACTCCCTCTGCTCCTCAGCCGAGAGCTTCAAAATATGCGATACTTTGCGGGCAGACATGATCGTGACGTTAGTGTATGGTGTGGCTCGGACAAGTTCTCACTAAACTATTCTTCGCCATATTCAGTTTATTTATACTCGAACTCATTTGACTCATGTGTATGCATTCATACCTTTGATTAGTTTCATTGTGCTGAGCTCATTAGAGCTGAGCGTAACTAATTAACACTGCTGAACAAAAATATTTCTGAATTTAGCTTTAGACCTTAGTCATTTAGTACTGTATAGTTCAACTATTTCCAAAGGTTTCGTTTATCTTCTTTTATTGTAATAAACTTAAAAAGTCATTTAAATTAGTGTGATGCCCTCATATTTTCGTGAATTTTTTTGTCAAAAATATCTTATTTAAAAAAAAAATTCAAATCCATTTTTATATATTTTATTTATTTACTTAAGGATCGCTCTGCATAAGAATGAATTTAGTTCATCCAATGAAAATTGTAGGGAAACTACAAAAAAGTTGACAATTTATCTTTAATTTTAATCTTCATATCGACTCAAATTTAAAAGCTCTCAGATCTAAAGCATGTGAGATACTAAACTAGTTTTACTACTTTGGTAAAGTCTATACGGGAATTTGGTTCAATGTTAGAATGAAATCTAGCTATAATTCCATTCCATTAGAGTCCATATAAATGGAATTACTACTTAGTTGTTAAATATTCCTCCATTCACTATCTGATTTATTAGATTCTCTTTGTAGCATTAAATAAACTATACTAATTTCTGCTGAGACACATTTTTTAGCTAAATTTTTTCTAGCTTTCTTTCACCCCTCCCGTCAGTTGAACGGAAAGAGAGTAACCATTATCCAATCAGCTGTTATAGTAAATGTAGACTATTCAACAATTACTTTGTATATACATACATATACATTATTTACTCTCTTTAACTGTTCTGTCCGCCAAACCTTGGAGAGAGACGAATCGAGAAAACAAACTTCTTTTTTATTAGTAATACAAATAGTAATCGCATAAACAGAAAGAGATATAAAAACAACGAGTAATTGAGATATCGCTAAACTTTTTTTTGTTGTATCAGATGTAAATTTTTGTTAGGATTGTAATGCCTACACTTAGACAAGAATTTGTGAATGGAATGCTACGCATACATATCATATATACACATGTGTGAGCCAAACTAAAAAATATCAAAATATATATATTTTTTTTTTTGGATACCGTGAAAGCATTGTCTACAATGACGAAAAAATTGCGATAAATCGAGTTTATTATGAGTTTTGATTTTCCATATATGTAAATGACACAGGTTAGATGACCATAGGTTGGATTATACTGGCTTGCTATCACATACACTTACAGGTCTTTAGTAATGCCAGATGGAGGTTCAGTTTAATTTAAGGTGAAGGATTCATCTACCGGACGTCAACGCATTTTTTAACTTTAACAGCGGCAGACATCAAACGTTTGATACTTCCTCTAGTCCCTTGAACTTCGAAGCTCCTAGAAACTTAAAACGAGTTCTAGATAGTGCTGAATACAAGCATGGGAGGTGTTCCAGCGTCTCTCTTTTATCCACTTCTCTGCAGTTTCTAGATGTATCGTCAACACTTATGTCCATCCCAATATCATGTGATGCCAGTAGGATTTGACCAGTCAAGAGAAAAATACCGTCCATACAAGAGGATTTAAACGGTTCATTGATTGTCCGAAGTATTTTGCCTTTCGTTATGATGTCTGTAGGGACGTACTCTACGCTATTTTTTACATGTTGGAGATCTATAGGGTCTGTACATCATAGAAAATGAGTGTTGACCAGGTCTACCAGTGATTCCTTACATTTTTGGCGGTTGTCTTTTCTAACTTACCGAAGAAGCTCTACCACGACTCCCTATTGGTTTTACGAATTTCGTTTTTGTATTCTTTAAGTACAACTTTGTAATTCCCCCAGCAGATATTTTCACCGGCTAGCTTGGCTAGTTTGAAGGGTTCCTTGCCACTACGCCTGAGTGATTCGGGCATCTTCTTCCACCAAGGTGGCCTCGATTCACCCTTTGCAAGCATTGAAGGGAACGCTCCATACGCTTTTTTGATAACATAAGTGGGTGTGACTGTCCGTTCTTCTAGTTCAGAGATTAAATCACATTTTTCTAGTCCACTTTAATTCTTTATCACTAACTTCCCTCTTTCCCTTCAAAATGCAATATTTTATCAACAGACGAAGATCCTTTTTAACCTTTTTTTTTTTCAAAATAATAAAAGTCGTTTCACTCGAAATGATATAATTCATAAACTAATGATCCGATAGCTGTTAACTTTACACACACGCTTTCTGAAAGTTAGGGCTAACTAAAATCATAGTAAGACCATCTATGCGTCAGGTCGGGGACCAGTATTACGGAGGGTAAAGGGCTCAATAGATTAGACTTTTCTGATCCACTTTGAGCCAAAAGGTTCTCGTGAGCACTGAAGAGTATACTTTTTTAGTATAGAGGAAGTGGAGTCAAAATACGTACGTTCTGGTCGCCATAAAATGTATCTACAATAGACGCAGTAAACGCAGTATTTTAAATCAATATATAACAATGTGTGTATATGAACTTATGACTACTACATATAAATATCTGTTTATTCAGCGGACACGTGACATAATTTACTGATCTAAATCTTGGTGGAGCACATAAAGAATGTACCCGACGAATTTAAGACAGTGTTATGTTTAGGCTTTTTGGTTGGAAAAATATAATATGTATTTAAGTTAAAAAAGAGATACAAATTAATTAAGAATTTATTAAAAAGAGCTTAGTAAATTTTCATATTTTTTAAAAACAACAACAGGCAAATAAAATTCTGTGAAAAATTTTAGATTTTTGCGTGCCTTACGATTTCTTACTCTAAGTTCATGATTTTTGCGGCCTTAACGCAATATCACTTTAGTAAAAGATTCAGATATTCTAGGAAGAGCCTCGCACTGACCCGCTTCGTACGCAAAACAATAACCAAACTGGTTGAGTTGATCCTTAAGAGATATTGAGATTCACTACTATCTCTTGATGCCAATAATTCGAGGTTCAAGCACTGTGTCTTGTAACTTTTTCGATGTTATCGTCATTAACAAAGGTAGACGGACAACTCGCTTGTGACAAGTTTTCGATGTCTTCACGGCCTTCATGAATCCTTTATACCACTCAAACAGCTGTGTTCGTGAAAATGTCCGAAAGTGAGAGTCCGATTTCTTACCAAATTTTCAAGCTGCCAAACACACACTAATTGACAAAGTTAAAATCGAACTTCACACCAACATATAGTACAAAAAGATTATATCAATGTTCGCGAAGTTTATATTACTCAGTCCGGGACAATTTTGATCACATATTATAATTTCATATTATTTAAATACATTTTCACAAAGAAGTCTTAAGCAGTAGCTTTCCGGATAATCCAATGAATGCATTAAAATTTCAAATTAATAAAAAAAATATTTTCAATCGCACAATATTATCCAACAAAAATAAAATTTATGGTACAAATATTAAATTTTTAAGCATTTTTACTTATATTAGCATATAATTTTACAAAATCGGCCATGCTATCCGCATAAAAATGAGGCTGATCCTCCGCTTTTGCTTGCCACATTTGCTCTATGGGTGTGCTGCCGCTCAATACGAGCAAGGTTTGGAAACCACAATTCAGACCGAAGCGCACATCGTGCGTCAGAGAATCGCCCACAAACAGACAACGCTTGGGATCGGCCAATTTGTAGATGTTTTTCAAAATTTCTCCAAGCAAAACTGCCGGTTTACTAATTATTATCGGTTCCCGTCCTGTAAAGCGTTTAAGTGTGTCGAGGATATCGCAAAATCCTATAAGCAAATATAAAATTGATTAAATGTAAATCCCCAAGACAAATATACAAAATAAATCTTATAAACAAATATAAAATCGGTGTAATTATACATATATGCGGGTGGCTGCGAAACATACCCGGTAAGGTTAGATCTTTCGTCATCGGCAATAACCAATCAGTACCACCGGCAATAAACTGACAATCCTTGTCTGCTAGATATCGTGTAGCCGCCGCAATTTGCGGATAAGTTAAATCTAATTTGATATCATACAAAACAGCGCCCATTCTTGCTTCCGGCTCTGTGATTCTTCCCAAATTATCTGGTGTAATTTCTTCAGTGGTGTCCTTAAGGAATGAAAAAGAGTCAAAAGTTTTAGAAACTAACATAATAACTAACAAGTTTACAGAATTTTTATTTTTCTAAATTGTTCATTCATATTAGTAATTTACTGTATCTTGATAAGGACTTGGTACTTTTCTATTCTGACATCACATCTACATATCACAGCTTATGCAAGTATGAACATTTTTATGATATTCTGAAGAGCACATTTTTAACGGTGACAGATGTGTACATTTTGATTAGTTTCACTCAAGCGCTGTAAAACAAATACAAATCAAATAGAAATCAAGTGTGACAATGTCACGAAAGAGACGAATTAAGTATCTAAAGACATAAATTTGAACGAAGTCTTTATCAACATTAGATAGTAAACATGATAACCAAACTATTTTGTATAAACTTGTGACATTGAAAGCCGCAAAACACGAAATTAACGGTTCACTCAGATTTACTATATTGGACGAGGCGGGTTTAGAGGCCCGCAGAAGTGGGGTCACAAGTACTAAATGCAGCTTATGACTGATTGCATGCAGATCATTACGAAGGTATGAGCATTGCTCAACCGGCCTCCCGACGTAATACTTGACAGTGGTTGCCCGCGTAGACCGGAACGTGACGATAGGAAGTTTAGTTCGGATTCCATACATATGCTTGTAGTTCGACACTGACATGGATCATGTTTTGTTCATTTATAGTTTATTTATAACTCCTAAACTAATAGTTACATATATATGTATATACATATATATGAAATATCGAAACGTGTCTTACAGTGTGAAAATAACCGAAATCGTACTACAAGAATGGTTCCAAAGTAAACAGTACTTTCATTAATTAAAAACGTTTCGGTAAAATTTTTATCAATTTCAAAACGAAATTAAATGTTGGCTCTTTATTCGAAGCTCATTTTCGCAACGACAACACAAACATACTGACACTTAAAACGCAATAACTTCACTTCCAATCGATCAAATGTCATGAAATTCTCACTGCACAATCGATAAATATAGCAGATAGCACCAGTCGACTTATAGATGGCGCCACCAAGGGGCACTAGATTCAAAACATCCGGTTTACTATGGAACCCACCTTGTATATATAGATTTGGGTGAATATTTATTATACTTACCAAAGTCCTCACATCTACGCCCACTTTACGAAGCATTCTAGTACTGGGGGGACTGCATAATGAGAAAACCGGCTGCTTTATATTGTGCTTCTTTATATAGTACAACATGGACTTAATTGGATGTATAATGTCGTTCTAGTTGAAGTAAAGAAACAAATAATTTATTAGCAAACATATGTACATAGCCAAGAAAAATATTTTTAAGGGGTCACATCCACTTGGGAAGTTAAAAAACTCGATTTTTTGGTTTGCATAATATCGGATGTACATACATATATTTGAGAATATTCCAAAAATTTAACCGGTATATATGTATTTTCGGAGATATAAGCGTATTTTTAAGGTTTCTTTAATTTTTAAGTAGTGCGAGTATAATTGGCTCCAAAAACTGCTGTTTTCAGACTCGATGAGGGAAGTTTTGCCGAAAATGCTCAATCGATCGACTTGGAATTTTTACACAACTTTCTTAGTTATCCTTATCTAAATTATGTAAGGAAAATTATTTTTAATATCGATTTTTTAAGCCACTTTCTACAAATTTTTCACAAAAATCGACTTTATTTGGAAAGATATTTTGATAAAATCAGACTTGCGACTAGTCCTTCGATGATGACCTGTACTCATCTATAGTAATAGTATTTCTATTGGATTAGATATAATTTTAAGCAGATGTTGGGAATGCCAGAAAACTTTTTTGGAGCTACTCCTTGAGATCGGCTATGGGTTCAAAAGAATCCGAATTTGTCAAAATGTATTGCCCTTTAATAATCAGCAAAAGAGCATTATTTTTTATTTATTTATCAAAAAAAAAAAAACCTCGTAAAAAAATTCACAAAACACGCGTTTCTTCTGACTAGCAAGTGGATAGAACCCCTCAATTAGAACACTAATTTTTTGCCAACTGTATTATTAATATGCCATCTTCACTTGAACTTAACCACTGAATGAGGCACACACTGTACTTTAAGCATGACAGATCCGAACCTTAGTCCGCTTTTTCTCACACATAGCCGACTAACAACAGAAAAATAGTTCGGCTCACCGTTTGAAAATCCTTCACACCGATCCCGGCGAACAGCTTAACGTATTCATCGTCCGAGCGCATACTGTTATTGGTCACAAATAGCACTTGCTTGCCGCCAGCCTTCAGTGCATTCACCGCTTCACCCGAACCAGGCAGCGGTGCCGCAATCATCCACATAACACCGTCACAATCACACATCACTACGTCGAAGGAGTTGACGAACTCCTTCTGCTCCTGCGCGGAGAGCTTCAAAATATGCGGTATTTTACGAGCAGTCATAATTGTACAACGATCCGCCACTCACGCATATCTTAGATAAAGTAACTTTAAAGATTTCATCTCACAATACATTTATATAAATTTTGTTGGCTCATTTTTACGCTATATAAGAAAGCACGTAAATAATTTTTATTGGCGAAGACTCTTTATGGATAAACGTGATTAAAAAAACCTGCTCAACGAAAATAATAGACAAAAAAAATCTGAAACGCTGGAAAATTTTTTAAAAACTGTAAGCATAAATAACGCTTACGAGTATACCAACTATAGAACTTAGAGAACTTAATATCTACAGCTGCAGTGGCCGAACACTGTTCAACAGAAATAATCACCCTATTGTTCAAAATTTCTTATTTTATATTTATTCCAAAAAAAGCAAAAAAAAAAAACGTTACCTTCGACTGAACTGAAGCTATAAAACCCTTCACAGGTGCATTTCTTGTAAGAGGGTTTTTCATTAAATAAAACAAAAATAATTTGGGATATCAATGTAATTCTTTATTTCTGTGAAAGTACATTCGAAGCCATTATGTATGGAGCTCGATTTCTTTTGCATGGCAACCACAGGCATGCTTGCAGAAGTCCAGAAGTCCAGACGCTGAGCCCAATAATTTTACGTTCCATATTCGTTTGAAATTCATCAATCCATCATGTTCTAACGATGTCAAATCGCATGACCGAGGCGGCCAATGGACTGGGCCATTTCGTGAGACAACACGTTCACCAAACTTAGTTTTCAATAAATCGGTCGTGAGATTCGTTGCCTGTCTTCCGGTCCTGTGCTGTTGGAACCACATATTATCCAAGTCCGTATCATTCAATTGGGGCCAAAAATATTCGGTTATCATAAAACGGTAGCGATTCCCATTCACAGTAACAAATGACGCCGCCGGCCCCTAAACCGCTTCAAACCGTAATTTTTTTGGGTTGCAATGGTGACTCATAGAGTACAAGGTGGATTGCCACCTGACCAATAACGCATTTTTTTTTATTGATGATGCCGAAGTCAAAAATGAGCCTCATAGCTGAGATGATTTTTCGATGAAAATCCAAATCATTTTTAAGTTGTTGCTCAGCCCAACTCACGAACATACGACGATTCTGGTGGGTAAGCGGCTTCAGTTCTTGCGTCAATTTGATCTTGTAAGGATGTAGGCGAGGATCTATTCGCAAAATTCGCCACAACGACATCACAGAGACGCTTAACGCTTGAGAACGACGTGTGAGAAACTGATTTGGGTCTTCCTCAATTAATGCCTAGCGGCAGCAATATTCTCGACACTACGAGCATTTCTTTGTCTCGCTGGAACATATTGTGCTGTGCCTATGAATTCAATTGTTTCTCACAAGACGCTGACAATTGGACGTAGCGCTCTTAAAGTTGAGGCCCCTGACTCCGAGTTTCGGTAATAAATTTTAATATAATCATTTCGACTCGTTGTTGGATCGTATATCTTTCCATGATGAAATGGCAAACGTTTGTGACGTCAGCAATGTTTATAATATGCATTAAATTACAGTTATGTAAAGAAGCCCGTTTCGTTGCGGGTATTTTGGCATTTTTTATATTCAGCGATGTTAGTACGAGTTTCCTGAATGTCAAATCAAAATATCTTTCCGCACTAACATTATTATTTTTTGCTTTGATATCTGCTCTCGGGATAATCGAGATAATCACGGTCACAATGTTATTTACACACTCCATTAGCACAACGCTGATAACACTTTTGCCATTTTACGAAAATTTGCATTAATTTTGCCCTGACAGCCGGTGGTGACAAATATTTCAGCCTCAGGTGTTTGCTTTGAAGCTTTTCCACACTTCACGCTCAGCTGGCAGCAAAAGAGATATGCAGTTTGCGCTCAGCTGTGCTTAAAATCTAGCTAGAAATGAGTAGAGCGCTCTGTTGCGGCGCTCTGCCGGCAACAACACAATGAGAAACACTTCATTCAGCTGATGTTTACTTAGAGTGATATCGATTACCGTTGACACGCCTCACCTGTCGTTATTTTGCCGGCATGCCGGCGGCAGCAGTGGGGTGTTGGGTGCACTACGGTCTCAGGCCGCATTTGATAAGACACCTTAGAGATAAAAAATACCAAAAACTTCGGGAACGTATGATTAAGTTACAAATTTGAGGCGAAAAATTTAATCGAAACGACAATTTAAAATTCACTTTGCCAACAGAGCAGTAGGCGTACGGTATTTACACACACATTTAACGCGTATCTACCGTTAATGAAAAGTACGCAGACTAAAAACTGAAAACTTACAAAAATTAGTTGACATCATATTTGCTAAAAATAATTTTGCAATTTGTGTAAAAGCAAAAAAGTTGGAAAAACAATGAACACTATACACGAAGTGCCAATCGGTGATCTCAATGGCAACGAAGCCACGACTATTGCGAGTGTAGTGTCTACCACAAGTCTCTCTAATGCCAGCAGTATTTCCAGCACCAGCAACAGCACCAAAGTCACCATCAACTCCAGCAGTGATACGTCGGTGCCGCAGACAGCGAAGTCACAGGACGATTCAACCACAACAACGACAACAACCACAACAAACGGTGAGCCCAAAAACGCAGCGAATAAGAGCAACCAAAACGAAGCTGAGACTCCAGCAGCCAGTACAAGCAGTAGTGATGCAACAACTACCGCCACAACAAGGGCAATCGTCAATGGTAATACGAAGAGTTTACGCAACGATCTCAGTGCGGATCTAAAAATAATCGGTCATTTGAAGAATATCGAGAAGATCAATGAGAAGCGACGACTCTTTCTCAACAACACCATCAGCGAGTACACGATCGATGAGAAGACCGAAACGGAAACCAAGACACAGACGATTAATGGCGCCGAAACGGTACTTAGCGAGACGCGTATACACACACGCGAAGAGCAACAAAATGTTGGTGGCAACAAACTGGGCAGCAGCAGTGCAACCGAGCTCAATGATCATACAAAGGCGGCAACCGCAAACTTCTCAGCTACGAAATATGCAACACTACCGCGTTCACCCGGTACACCGCCACCCAAGCCGCCTATGTTGAGTCGCACACGTAGCATTGGTGTTGGTGATCAGCGCTCGCATTCCGCCACATCGGTGCCAACCACGCCAATCAAAGCAGTAGCAACAACAACAACGCCAGCAGCAGTGTCGCTCGCAAATGCAACAGCAGCGCTTGCACCGATTGCTACACCCACACCAACAACAATTTCAACACCCACATCACCATTGCCAACCGCGACTGCCTTGAGCCCGCACAGCTCGCCAACCACGAAAGCCACAACTTTGATTACGAGCGCTGTCTTGCCGCAACCGATCAAAGTGGCCACCGTACAGCTGCGTGAAGAGCCGGTGCCGACATTGCGTCGCGTAATGGAGCGACCGGTCTCACTGTCGCCGGAGGCGCCCAAGCAGATTTCCATTAATCACTATGAACGTCTGATTGAGGAACTCAAGTGCCCCGGTTGTGCCTATCCGATGAAGTCACCGGTTTTGTTATGCAAGACGGGTCACAGTATCTGTCAGCAGTGCACTCGCGTGCTCTTACTCTGTCCGCTATGTAAGGTAAGTGCTTAGTTATTTGAGTTTTTGTTTAAAAAATGTATCAGTTTTTTAGTTTTTTACATTCCACACCGGATATATTGGTCTAATCTCACTCAATCTTTTGATAGTGAAACTTTTTGTCACAGGGTATAAGAAATTTAGGTTCGGATGGGTTAGCAACCCTCTGTTAGTTAAGATCTGGATCTGGTTAACTCATCCAAAATTCCTTCTTGCGGTGAAATTAACCAGTACTTAACTGACAGTTGGTTACTAATTAGACATTGAGAAAACGACCCTTAGTCTTTTAAGTGCTCAACGCCTCCAAYTCGTATTACATACATACATATGTGTATATATGCCATTTCTTTCCTCGACAAAAATCACTTTTCCTATCAAATATTCAATATTATCGCACTTTATATTTGCTTTTGCCGGCATTAAAGTGTCAATATGTATTATTTATATATATATACCTGTATATAATGTCGCTAAATGTAATTATTTAATTCAGTTTGACGTCAATAATCTTTTTGCCGTACTGTCGATGAAGCTGATATCATTTTTCTGTTTTTAACTTTTCCATTATACATATAATCTTTCAATCAGAGCCAGAATATAATAAATATTCGAACAAGAAGGACCGTTAAATTCGGCTACTTCAAAGCTATAATACCCTTCACAGGGGCTTTTCTTGTAGCATAAGACGGTATAAACAGGTTTCTATCTCGATTTTGATAGATCATATGGTAACCATATGCTATAGAGATCCGATCTTTAATAATCCAATGCGGAATTCTTCAAGACATCTCGTCAAATAAAAAGTTTTCTATACAAATACTCGAGTTTGATCGAACAGTTTATATGACAGCTACATTTTATAGTGCTTCGATATACAGGGTTCCTACACGTGAACAGTTTCTTGGGAAGAAAAGAGCGTGTACAATATTTCAAGTCGCAATATCTAAAACTGAGGGTAGTTTGCATATATACTTGGCTACGTCGAACCACCTCGGCACGCTGATGATGTCATAGTTATATGCGAAATAAACTTCGTGGCAAACTCAAAATATCTTGTTCAGGAAGACTCCGTCGAAAAGAAACCGCATTATCATAAAATTGCATGGCAGATTAAATAGATAGATAGGGTTATATACAGTTAGCAGACCGAAAAAAGCGAATTTCCAATATTTTTTCTGAGAAAACTTTTAAATTTATTGATCCAAAAATTTGTACACATATTACGTTTCATGGCGATCACTCATTATATCTCTGAGCTGGATCCTCTGAAATTAAAAAAAGAAACAGATTTCGTTAAAATAATGTTAAACAATAGTAATTAGTCGAAGTAATAAGCAACAATTTTTTTTTTTTGGTACTATACGAGGTGTGTTCAAAAATTATTTAATTATTCATGACTATCTATTTTGCCCCCTTCAAAGTAATCCCCATGAGATATTATGCACTTGAGCCAACGCTTTTTCCAATCTTCGAAGCACTTCAAAAAATCATTTTTTTTTATCTTCTTCAGCTCCTCTTTCGATGCCGTCTTTATCTCGTCAAGAGAAGCGTAACGTCGTCCTTTCATGGGCCTCTTCAGTTTAGGGAACAAGAAAAAGTCACAGTGGGCCAGATCTGGGGAATACGGTGGCTGCGGCATCATTAGTGTGTTGTTTTTGGCCAAAAAGTCGCACACGAGCAACGATGTGTGAGCAGGGGCGTTATCGTGGTGCAAAAGTCAATTTTTGTCACATCTTCTCGGCCTTCGGAGAACATTTTATACCACCGATAAACGTTGCTTCGGTCCAAGGTAGCTTCTCCGTATGCCACAGTCAACATTCGGAATGAATCCGCGCACTTAATTTCGTTTTTCACACAAAATTTGATACAGGTTCTTTGATCCATTTTTTTGGCCGAGCTTGTCGGCATAAGTGAGAGACATGAGTACCAACATAACGCCACAAAAAATTCGAAATTCGAATATACGTAACCCGCGAAAATTCAAAATTCGCGATACTTTTTGAACACACCTCGTATATAACCCCTTAAAAGAATTCTCTCCTCTCTTTAACTGCATTCCTTAATACTTATATCATTGCGTCGCAGAGATCCCTCGGTGCGACTTTTTCTCTCCTCAGAAGAAGTGCTGTGATCTTTTTTACGAATGGGTCGAAGCTAGAAGGGACGGTTGGAGGGGGAGTTTTCTATAAGAAGCTCTTCGTCAATCTTAGCTTTAGACAGTCCATTTTAGTGTTATTCATGTAGTCCACCTCATTCAGTCCACTTTAGTGTTATTCATCAGGCTGCTATCAAAGTGCCGGTAGACGTACTGCTACGAAGTGTAGCCTCTTTCAGGGACGTGAGCATTCACTTCGACCGCAGAGCGCCAATACTAACGCTGAGCTGGTAAATTGTACGCTCAAAGCTAGTCAAGAACTGCCTGTACTTGATAGAAATAGCATCAAACTACTTCATCATACGACTGGCGGAACTGCTGGCAACAGCAAAGCCGATGAATCAGTCAGAGGGAGCACTCGTGCCCTGCACACATCGCAATGGGACCGAGTTGGTCCTCCATTAACGTCCAGCGAGGACCAATGGACCTCGCGTGCTATTAGTGGACGCTGGGCGTAGTAGAGTAGAACGTAAGATATCTACTAAACTCCTTGCCTTAAGCAAAGTCCATCTTGCCGCAGCTCCTCTCAAAAAAGACGTTTTGCGTTGACCACTATATCTCTTAACTGGATCCTCTGAAATTAAAAAACCAAACAGATTTCGTTAAAATAATGTTAATTTTTCGGTGAGAAAAGATTAAATTACTATGTAAAAAATGTATGTAAGAAGCTCTTGTTAAACTAATCGGTTTAGCCGTTTTCGAGTAATGTTGGACACTGATTTTGAAAGCACCATTTTGAAAAAAACGCGTTTAAAGTTTGGCCTTGTACTTCCAAGCACTATGAAACGACTTTTCAAATTTGCGTGTGACTTCGAAAATATTCACCGGAACATTATGTATATGTACATTAAAAAAAAGGAAGAAATATTTTTTTGAAAATTGTAACTGCATACATATAACCTCTTAACTGCTCTCTCTCTCTCTAGAGTTTAGTTTAGTCATTTCATTATCATATTTTCACATAGTAGAGTGGGAAATATAGACTCCTCGCCGACAATGTTTTGCACTTAAATAAATTTAAATTGCGGCTATTTTCACGGCAATGTTATCTTGGCACACTTTAATGCAGCAAAGACTCGAGTAAGTTTTTATAACCCACCAACTTAAATTGTTGTTTAATCAATTGTAGAACATTTCAATTCATTTATCTTTTCACATTTCATTTTGAGTTATCTAATATGTGAAAGGAAATCGGTGATGAAGGCAAGGTCGAAAGAATTGCTGTATGTAAATATGTATATATTATATGTATATAGTTCTATATCTTATCGCTTACGTAAAGAGACCGAATTGAAATTTTTGTTGTACGTGCCTGTGTCCACAAAGCTTGTAACTCACTTCTCACTCTCCACAGGAGCCCTTCACCACTATACGCTCTCTCACCGTCGAAGCGCTCTGCTCGAAAGCGCATTTCCGTTGCTCGAATGCCTCAGGCGGCTGTACAGTGCGTCTGCAAATCGATCTGCTGAGCTGGCACGAGAAGCAATGCATCTACAAGCCGATGAAATGCTTTATGGGCCGTGTGTGGGGCGATTGCGAATGGGCGGGTCGCGAGGCCCACTGGAAGGATCATTTGGAGAAAGATCATGCCGATAAGGTGTTCACCACAGAAACGACCGATATGATTTGGAATATGGGTGTAAAGCAAAAACCGCTTACAGGTTACTATGTCTTCATTGTGTTCGATGAGATGTTCAATTTTTACGAAGTGCATGATAAGGAGCGTATACTCTTCACCATGGCCTGCACATCGACTGTGAAGGAGAAGAAGCATAATTACGCCTTCGAGGTGACAATTGTGCATCAGGAGAATGAAGCCATAGCCATAACGCAGAAGTATCCGGTGCATAGTGAGTACGATAAGGACATATTGGCGGAGGGCACATGTATTAGCATGTCGCTAACGGATCTCGCGAAGTTCATCGATGAGGATCGGGTAAGCACCTTGAAAAAATTATATATTTTTTTTTAGTCTTTTTGATTAAAATTGTTTTTCTGTTCAGCTACTGCATTACCGCGTCCGTATTGTGGAGATAAAGACGCCACGTAAAGTGCGGAATTCGCTCCGCAACAGTCCCCACACCGGTATACATCCAACCGATTTCCAGCAGACACAAATCGAGGGTGTTAATCTAAAAGGCGTGCCAGCGGAGGTGATTGTTACACGTAAATTGGATGACATACCGTTTGCGGATAACGGTACTGCCGACACACCGCATAGCGGTGGCGCACAATCGGCTGAAGGCGTGAGTGAAAGTGAAGGTGAGCGGGTAAAAGTTAAAAGCATTTACAAAGGAAAATTTTCCAGTAATGAAAGCGGCTCCGAAAGCGATCCGGAATTCGAAGCTTTTATAGCTAAGAAATGGGGCACACCACAATTACATTTCAATAGAAAATTTTTGAAAAACAATTCCAATGAAAGCAATTCAACCGATGAGGCGAGCAGTTTGCAAAGACTTGATCGCAGATTTGTGCCGGATGATAAAATTTCAGTGACCAGTACTAGTACGAGCTACAAGAAGCGTGTCACCAACTCGCTGCGTAAAAGTTTCCGTGGCTTCAAGACTCCACAGATATTTAATAAGAAGACGCCTACCGATCTAAAAGACAGCAAGTAGTGTACAGAAGCAGTGATAGCAAATGTGTGGACACTCAAAATTAGATTTCTTTCAGAATTTTTACATATATGCGTAGATGTGTTACAAAACTCAAGGATTTGTATTGATGCCATTAACGGATTTTGGTTTTTGTGGTTATTTCTTAAGCACTCACTAATGCATGAGTACAATAAGAAATTACAGCAGAAATCAGTATCCACACATCTTATGAGTACGTATTTGTTCCAAATTTAATAATACATATTTATGTATGTATCTATGTGTGTATTTAATACAATAAATATTAAAAAAAATAACTGAGTTTATGGATTATTTAAGAGAACTTATTCTTTTGTGAGACATTTGCGTTTTTAAGCAACTACTGCCATAAGTTCTGTTACAAGTTCAGACCATTTTGGAAATGAAACTACGCATAAAAAAATTTGTAAGCAAGTTGGTCTGTTCGTTCTATTCATTTTGTTTTACATAATTTCCTGTTTTCTTATAGGATTGCCAAAATAGAATGCGTTCGCGAATAGTTTTTATGGCATAATGGATTGAACCACACGAAGACGACCACTCGAATTCTGCCGTTACAACAACAACAACAACAACAACAAGACGACCACTTATATATGTATTATAAGCTTTGTACCAGATTTTATGGCAGAACTAAGCAATCAGAACTAATATATTTTATGCACATATTTATTATATTGGGTTTGGTACGGTTATATATAAAATCTAAATGTTTAAACAATACATTCCCACAAAGTTTTTTGAACTTTTGCTCAGGAAACAGCACTTGCAAACAGCCGGATATAAATTAGGAACTGTCCGGTTATGTAGAACCAGCTTTTAAATTTCGAAATTATCACAAAGTTATTTAGTGTGTAGTTAAATTCAAATACCTGCCGAAAATTCGTTAATGCAAGTGGTTATTGGAACAGAATGGATGTCTCAAATTCAAAGGAAAATAAATATAATAGTTATATGTTAACAATATAATTTTTCAAATACAAAATTTTAACTAGTTACATTAAAAAAATTGTTAAATGTAAAAATATTAATATAAGTGTAAATCATTCAATAAAATTATGTTGTTGTTACTGCTACAATGAATTATCCATACATGCTGTGTTTCATTACTATACCATTTTGTTCCACTCTAACAGCTGATAGTTTACAAAGCAATTGATAAGTTTCTGTGTACCAAACAAAGCGGTTTCAATAAATTTATGGTATATAATTTATATTTTAACTCAAATTAAATGTTTTAGTATTTTGCAAATTAACATGTACTTTGTGTTTGTAGCTAAGCAATGGGCGTCACTGTATTGCTGCCATATCAGATACCAGAAGGTAAGACGGGCGCTCAAGCCATTGACTACCTCACCAAGCGCCTTTTGGCATTGGGCGCCATACACACCGGCCAATTCCTGGTCGATTGCGAAACATACATTTCCACACCACAACACGGTCCAGCCAAAACTGTACATGTGCTGCACGATTCTGAATATCCTGCATCCACATTTTCTATATTAGACAATGGCGCCGGCAAACAAATACCACTAGTGGCAGACAACCTATTCGATTTGCTTATGCTGAAAATGACTTCAGTATACACTTCGAAAAAACAAACGAAGATTGAATCGAAAGGTGCGCGTTTCGAATACGGTGATTTTCTCATCAAGTTGGGTTCAGTCACAATGATGGAAAACTTTAAGGGCATACTCATTGAGATTGAATACCGACCATGTGTGGTACTTTCGTATTGTTGGGAAATGATACGTGAAACTTTGCAAGGTTTTCTCGGCATGCAAATCGCCAAAGAGTATCCAGCATATTTTTCGCAACAAATAATGAATACTATGGGCCAACAGCAGATACATACCAAACAAAATGAAGTGTACGAGCCAATCGATACGATTAATCAGTATTTGGAAAGTTTCACAAATTATCGCAAACAAAATGTGTTGCCGGTGGCAGGCAGTGCAACGGCTGGCGCGGCGTCAGCGCAAAATACAGCGGCCAATATGCAGGGCGGCACTCAACGCATGCGGCTCTAGTGTTAATGGCCGGTTTTGTGTAGTAATTTTAGGAAATTTATTTAAATTAAATTAAGTGGAGAAGTGTACTGCTGTAATTATTACGTAGCTCGAGCACAGTTGTTTATTTTCCTTAAAATGAATTTTTGCCCGACTCACCTTACGTTTTTTCTCAATATTTTAAATCGGATTGTGCTGGTTACGCAGTCGCAAGTTTTCAAAAACTCCAAATACAGACGTGTTCGAAATAATAAGAACAACCAAAGTGAATATCGAAATCATTGAATAAAAGTTTTTCAGTAATATTTTATTGAGCCTTTTTTCTTAAAAAATTTATACATATTGTGAGTATTAAAAAAATT
>NW_017536852.1:18304-26049 GCF_001853355.1 Bactrocera latifrons | reverse complement strand
TTTTCGCAAATAACGGTATATAAGCAGCCTACTTGATTTTGTTCTTATTTTTTCGAACAGGCTGTTTAAGACCCAATGCAACAAAATTTGCAGTACAAAAAAGTTAGTGCGTATTTGATGACCAGATTTTCAATTTTTTTAATACTCACAATATGTATAAATTTTTTAAGAAAAAAAGGTTCAATAAAATATTACTGAGAAAATTTTATTCAATGATTTCGATATTCACTTTGGTTGTTCTTATTATTTCGAACACGTCTGTATATTTAAAATGAAACACTTTCATCTATAATTCTTCAATATTTGCAATATGTAATACGAACTTTATTTTCATGCTTTTTACCTGGTAAGTAATTTTGTATGAAATACATGTATGTATGTAGTATGCACATATGCAACAGATATATGCCATAGTATTTATATATAATATATAATTAAAGATACATGCTTGTACATATGTATGTATTTAGGTATATGCAAATGTATAGTAATAACGTTTAATTAAAAAGTATACATAATTATTAGTAAGTAAATATTATAGTATGTTATTTATCGGTAGTTTGCAATAGAAAGGCTACGAGTAGCGCAGCGCCACATTTTCTTCAATTTTAAGTTACTTTTTTTTTTGAAATTCTACAATTACAATAAACATTATACAAATTTAAGTAGATCATTAAAAAAAGAAGCAGCCAATTTTTCTAGCCAAAATTTTATTTATTTAAAGTATGCATAAAGTTCCTTATCACAATATAATCTAAAAGAAGTTAAACAAAGTTCCAAAACTGAAAAGAAGTAAAAAAAAAGTAATTACAATTCACATTGTTTTTGTGATATTTCACTTTTTGTTCACAAAATTTTGCATTTTTTCTGACATTTATGTATGAAATATGTAAGTGTTGCTTTTTTAATGTCATGTGATTTTCGTTATTTCGAAAGGCTATGTTACGTACAATGAGAGAAAAGAATGTACATTTAATATTTGTTTTCTCTACCAGCAATGTTTTTTTTTTACGAGCGAACTTCGCATTTTTTTGGAAAACTTATAATTGAAATTTTAAATGTATTAATGCGAGCAGACATAATTTTCGCATTTTAGGTTTATGTTATGCAAAAAAATACATATGTATATTATTAGGGAGCATAACAAAGAGCATAAATGAAAAAAATAATTTTCAATATTTTTAATAATTTTAAACTTTATAAAAATTTTCTGTAAGCATTTTGATATGAATATATGCTGTCTCTTATACACATCTTAATTTATATAAAAAATAATAAATAATATTAAAAAAAAAAAATTTATTTTAGTTTTTAAAAAACAATATGTAACACTTTAGGTTGAAAATCACAACTTTTTGACTGTAAAAAAAAGTATAAAATTTAACTTTAAACGACAATTTTTAATTTAAAATTTACAGCCTAAAAGTATGTAGGTAGCAGCTAGAAAATAAGAGTCTTTGCTATGCTCATGAAAAGCGCGCGCATGCTATAAGTTTGTTTTGCTGTTTTCAACGCTTTTTCAAATATGATAAATTTTCAGTTTTTTTTTTTTTTATTAAAAATACAATTTGTGAGAAACCCGTTTTTCACCACCGATACAAATACCATATAGTAGTTTTTATATTAAAATTGAGTAGCGAAATAATGCAAACTCTTGGTATTTGCTTTTAATTGTAATTATTTTGTTTCGAATATCCAATGCATAACCGCTATAATTGTAAATTTGTAATTTTTCTGTTACGCAATAAAATAGTATTGCTACGCTTGCAAACAGAATAGATATTTTTTAGCTTTAAATATATGTAGCTGAGCTAACGCTGTTGACTCATACTGGCTGCTCTCGATGCTCTTTGTGACTTTGTGCGCATGCTTCCTTAACTTTGGCTAAAATGTAGAGTTCTTGACTTGCTTTTTTAGAAACCGCTGCCTTGGTTTCAATTTTTGGTGATAATTTTTTATTTTTTTTTTATTTTGTATATCCATTGCAAAATCGTACGCCACAAATAAATTGAAATTTTTTGAAATAGTTTTTTTTTTTTTTAATTTTATGGTGTGTCAATACAATTTAATTTTTTTGTTTTTGGTTTTTTTTTGTGGCTCACTTAATTTTGCGCGTGTTTGCAAAACGCAAAATGGTGTCTGTCACACATACATACGAGGAGAAATGTCTAAAAAACAAATAGTCTACATTTTTATTTCGCGATACTCATCTCTTTACGTTTTTTTTTTCTTTTTTTATTATTGCGCAAATTACAAAATTTCAATTTTTTTCATCAAAAATTTCTACTCATAATATTTGCAGTGTTTTCGTTCGTTTCTCTTTACAAAAATTTTATATTAAAAAATACAGCAATTATTTACTCAAACTTCAGCAAACGTACATATACAATAAATTTGCGAGAATTCAAATCATAGCATGAAAACTTAAAATTACATTCGGTGTCTCAAGTTAAAAAAAAAGCAGTTCACAAACATGCCTCTTAAATTAGTTACAGAGGAGTGATTGATACACTCATGCCGGTACGCTGATGGATGTCGGTGAGTATGCGGTCTATGCAGAAGCGGAAGTGTCTCGCTCGTGGTCATAGCGTTTTTATATTTTTATTTGCTATTTCCATGCGCCTGTGTACGGTTACAACAACGACAGCAAACATACAAGACTGTTATTTTCGCACAACTCCTACAACATTTATTGGAGCACCACAATGAAAGCTGACAAAAAATTTAGTTATTGTTGTTGTTTATTAATTTTTCGAATTTGCGATTCCGTAGTTTTTTGCGCTCACTCTTCTATCTCGTTGTTTATTGCTGTTCCGCAGGCTTCGTAAAATTCTTATACCCTTGTTGTTGTTGGTTTTTTATGCAAACAAATAATAGTAGAAATGTAATGTTAAAGTTCACACTTCTAGCTTTTTCTGCATTTCGTCGTCTCATTTTTAACGGTCGATGTCATTTTAATTTTCATTTGTTTTTGTTTTATGTTTTTTTTTTTTTAATCTGCTGATAATACTACTTTTCGTTTTACTTTTTGTTGCTGTTGATTAATGTTGTTGTGGTTTTTCATTTGTCAGTTGTTTTTGTAGAAAGAATGCAGTTATTTTGTGATTAAAAAGTGCTTGTGGTTGTTGTTGTTACTTAGTTGTGGTTTGTTGTTTTTGTGTGTGTGTTTAAATTGTAATTAATTTGTTTCGTTTCTTTTTAGTCACGAATTGGAATAGTTTGTGGCTTAATATGGCCACCGTCTCCTTCGGAGACAAAACGTTTACGTCCTCTGCAAAAAAAGGAAAAGGGAAAGTAAAATTAGTTATATGCAATTGTTTTTGTAGATTTTTATTACTATAATTATTAATAATATCATAATAAATAATTTATTTAAATAAACTAAGTTAAATTCGTAATCCTGCTTATGCAATTGCAAATTTAATTAAGAAAAAATATATATATTTTACGCCTCGAGGGAAAAAATGTAAAAAGCTGAAAACTTGACTGACGTAAAACTGTTGTTTTAAAGAAGTCAACAAAAACAAAACAAGATTTTAAAGTTAAATGCAAATATAATTTTTCAAAGAATTTTAGGTTAGAAATTGATATTTAGTGTATCAAGTGGAGCAAATATAATCTAATAGCGTTTTATTTTCTGACAAAAATGTTGCATTTATACTGCTCTATGCACGGGCTATCAAAGTGTGTTTTCTTTTTTCAAAGAAGTGTCTTCTAAATAAAAAGTCAAAAATGCAACATTTTCTACCCTCTTAAAACGTAAGAGTGTAAGTTGTTGCCCCGTGAATTTTCATTTATGGTTTCTAAAAAATATGTTAATAAAGTAAAAGAAAAAGTGTTGAATTATATTTTTCATTTCATTAGTTTCGTAAATTACAGTTTTAAAAATTTTTTATATTGTATGTAGTAATTATAATATGAACGAAAACAATGCAACAGCTGATTTATAAGAGGGTGCCATTGTTTGTTCTTTTATAATTTAAGAAATAGAAAATTTCGCAGGGTGTAATGGAACATTTGTAATAAACTGATAATAGTTCAGAAAATTTGACATTTAAAAAAAAAATAAGAGGATGCAGATTAAATATGGCTTGAAGTAGTTTACAAAAAAAAAACACATTTGATATAATTAATTATTAGTATTAAGATAATTTTACATTTTAGTTTAAATAAAACTTTTTTTTTTAATTTTTAAGCAACATAACCTAATTTTTTTCTTTAAAAAAATATCTAAGCCAAACAAAAGACTATTTGTTTTATGACACCAATGCCAGCGGCTAGATAAAGCACACTAAAGGTATGTAGCGAAATCAAAAGTGAAAGTAAGTGTTTAATTTTCATTGATTTTGTGACCGCATTCACCGCATGCGCGCATATTTTGCACTATAAAAGCCTTAAAGCGACCCGCACCGCCAACTGCTATTACTATCGCCCATCAATAGAGAACTCCTAATCGACAACATGCCGACAAATCCAGCACACTCAGGCAGCTGGTTGCTCTCACGGCTGACGTTGTTGTTGCTTATTGCTCAATATCTTGCAGGGATGAATGCATGAATGAAAAGTGCGCCTGGATGTTTGTTTTGATTACTGCAGTGGCTGGAACGTGCAACGCATGTGGGTTGATGTACGCAAGACTTGCCGCAGCAGGACCGGTTTCTCAGGACTCAGTCGAAAGCTTTCGACACTTTGACGTATTTACAACCCACAAAAGTATGTATGTATATGTACATAGTATTTATTTACGGAGAGTTCTGAGTTTTAGGGAAGCTTTTTAGAGCTCTACGGCGGCATTGAGAACTTCATTGTGTGCGGCGAAACATTGGGTTAGTGAAGTTTTTTGACCGTTTCTTGATTAGTGGAGGAACTTGTGTCTGAATGCATGTGAGATTGCAATCTGAATATTTATTAGTCGAATAATGTAGCATTTTTAAGAAAAATCCAAGGTATGACATTACATAATATTGTAATAAAGTAATAAAAATATAATATAAAAAAGCAAAGTAAATGCTTGGTAAAATTAGAGATACTTAGAAAAATGGTTAACTCTGAGCTTCAATATAGTTTTTTTTTTAGATAATAAATTACATTGCGCCTAAATGTAGGCAAGGGTGCACGAAATATGAAGTACAATTCGTACCGGGCTTCGTTCCGGAAAAAAAACGAATTTGGTCGAACCTGTAACTAACGGTCCATTACTGAAAAATAGTGATTTTAAGCATCATAATAATTGTATTCTGTAATCTCATAATACAAAGGACGGTTTTACTACACAAAGAAATCAGCGTATTTCTACACATTTTTCGAACTTGATTTAGTGTTTTGTGTAAATTCTGAAAAAAAAACTAGTTTCGAAATATTTTCTAAAAATTGTTGAAGAACCCAAGCCACTACTCCTCGTGTATACCACGTCACATACATGTAGGTATCTGCTTGAGCTTTGCAAACATAAATTAAAGCAAAACCAAAACTGTCGCTCAATCGACCAACGCATGTACACGACTGATGGCCACCTAGTCGGGCATGACTGTGTGTGCGACAGCACCGGAGATCACATCATATTTTGCAGCTAATTTTACAACTCGAACACTTCTAAAGAAGCAGCGTGTTAGCTTGGCAGCTAGTCGACTGTTCGTCGTGAGTTCATTCACCCGCTGACCTTTTTTTCCATTCCCTCATTTTCTCACTCAGCGCTGAGGCAGCAGTGACAACAGCAAAATGAACGCACGTTGGGCGGCAAAGCAGCAGCTGCAACGGCAACTGTAAGAGGAGGAGCGCAAAAACAGCTGCTGCACACTCGACCAATTCAGCCTGCGTGGATTGTATTTATCAGCGATTGCAAAGCAAAGCCTTTTTCTCGATCTCATGCTATTTTCTGCCGCCTGCGCGTTTTGTGCCATTCTTCCATTTCGTTGCAGCGCTAATACATATATTTTCGTATTGACTCTTTTCGCTTTTGGATTTTGCTTCTGTCGGCTGAAACAAGTTTTCTTTGCGTTTGTTATTTGTGTATTTGGTAGCCACTGCTGTCGCCGCGCGCCAATTGCGCCCCAACGAGGGTTACAAGATCGCCTGATCGCTTTTCGTTGGTACCTTTGGGCGAACTTTTCGGCTTCTTGTTGCTGTGAAACCGCTTTGTCGCCGAATTTTTGCTGTGCAATGACTAACCGGTAACGCAGTAGCAAGAAGAAAAGCATAGCGCAGCGACCCAAATTGATTGCAAGTTTTATCCTCCAGTTTGCTGCACCAGTAAACACCGAAGTAAGCAGCACAGCAATTTATCACACCATTGATTTATTGGAAACGCTAAAAATTACACCACAAAAGGTCTTCGAAAATGGAGAAAAATATTTAATCGGGCAGTTAAAAGCTTAGCTATATGTTAAATAATGTTTTAATTAATTATTTTGCCATTTTTACAAGAAAGTGGGATGCCGGAGGGAAAAGTTCACTGAACTTTATTGGTTTACAAGACCATTGAAGCAGTTTGCGATATGTGTCTATATTATTTAATTTATATAACAAGTTTATGAAAAATTGGTTTAAGCGTTGACATGCTTGTATTGGCACAGCTGCCTATTTTGAAGGCGATTTGTATTAAAATACATAACAATAATTTTTTTTTTTGTCAATCCGGGTCAATTTTGATCAGATGGTATATGTTTGTTCAAACCGATTATGAAAAAGGTATAAAAGCTAGTTAAAAAAACTAGTTTTTCAGACTTGTCTGGATAAATTTTATACCGCTATATTATACAAGAAGACTTTAGTGGAGATATACGCTCGTAGGATGGGGCTGACAGATCGATGGCCTTATTGGCCTACCAGATCAACATAAAATAACCTAGCCACAAAAAAACATTTTTACATAAATTAGCTAAGATATCAGATCGAAAACCCATCTGTCCAAAGGAGGTCCACATATAAACATATATGTAGATCGACTCGATATCGGCAAAAAATCAAATTCCTGACGGTAGAAATCTTATAATCAGATAAAAATTATTCTAAAAAATACTTGATACATAAAAAATATATAGTATTTATTCGAGGTGAAATAT
Organism: Bactrocera latifrons; assembly: GCF_001853355.1. Taxonomy (NCBI): domain Eukaryota; kingdom Metazoa; phylum Arthropoda; class Insecta; order Diptera; family Tephritidae; genus Bactrocera; species Bactrocera latifrons. The sequence continues at coordinate 18,988 of NW_017536852.1, read as the reverse complement.
ATACTAGAGCAGAAGCTTTGAAAATAATGAAAAGGAAATAAATGCATCGTAGAAAAACCAAGAAACCTATCGGAAACGAAAAAATAACCTCAAAAATTATGTGAAAAATTCAAATAATCAAGCGCTTGTAAAGCTTTCTGACAATTTGGACCTTGTGATGTATTTAATATTATACTAAAAACTCGCATGCTCTGTTGCACTCTGTATTCTCTGCTTCTTCTAGCAAAAAACCAAAACATTTTTCATGTTCGCGCATTTTTTTGAATGTTTCAATAAATCTTTTGTTATTATTATTGTTTATATTTGCTTGTGTAGGCGTATTCAGTGAACGAGATTTCATTGACATTATTTATAAGTTTCCCTTACAACTTCCCTCCTTGGTCTGCTTGCAGCGAGAAAGTACACGTGTAGAACAATTGTAATAAAATCTATTTATATACCAAAAATTATTTCAATGCTGCAGATAAAAATATCATAATATGATGGTATTACTCAGTATAAAAATAATAACATTGTAGGCGTATATAATTAATTAACAATTAAAACAAGTTTATCAAACCTATTAAAAATATTAAGTAATTTTTGAATACGCGATATTTCGTTAATGCAATCTTATTATATTTACGGAAAAAAAAATTTTAAAATAAAAATAAAAAATGTATATAAAAAAGTTGAAAAAAAATT
>NW_017536852.1:0-17952 GCF_001853355.1 Bactrocera latifrons | reverse complement strand
TTTTTGTTTAATGAAAAAATAAATCAAATTTTTTCAAAATAAATGGCGAATATTAAATACAACTTTATTTGCCTGTGAAAAAAAATCTACATATATAGTTTGCTTCTGACCGCAATTCGTTTTATTCAAGAGCTCGTTCACATGAAACGAATTTATAAATTAAATTTGAATAATCTAACCCTAAGAATAAAAAATATCCAAAGTCCAAAAAAAAAAAATTCAATAATATCAAAAACTTAAAAATTTGTCAAGATTTTCTATACCAAATGTACTATATGTAATATATTGTATAATAAATCCAATAGATACGATATAATGAATATCAACACGAGCAAAATTGCAGAAAATCTGCCATTCGTTAATTTAATTTTATTAACAAGCAGCGCTAACAGATTATACAAACATATGAAGGAGTGTTTTTCGTTATTTTTCGATTTTCCACACGTAGTCGTAAACAAACCTGCCACGATCGATGACATAAAAAATAAGTTCGAAATGTCAACAATATTACAACATTTCACTCGGCAATGTGAACAGCATTAAGTGATTTTGTAATCAAAAGCAAAWATATATATATATATATAAATATATGCAATATTAATAGCAAACATGCGTTGAAAATGACGATAAACGCATAATAAATAAATAGAGTTGCATGTGCAACTGAAGTGCCAAAGAGCAATAGCCTGAATCAAGGCGAATTGCATTGGGCAATGCAAGCAACAAAAGCACTTAACGCACACAAAACTACACATAAAATGATATTTGTAAATATGTACATATAAAATATTAAGTATATAGCAAAAGTAACATTAAAGCAACGGCAACTGCACTCTCTATAGCTGTAAGCAGCAGTGGAGAGCTTTCAGCTGCACTTTGCATGTGTTGGCGAGTGGAGGCATTAAATAAACGCGACTGTGTCGGCGACAACTGTGCAACTGTAAAAAAGTAGGAGTGGCACAACAACAACCACAACGTTTATTTCAGCTAGCAGCTGCACCACCTCTGCCCACCCAACAACTATCAACTGCCAACTGCAGTCGGATTAAAAGCTTTGCTGCGCGCTCTCTCTCCAGCAACTTGCACGCTCACACACTTGCACTTTTCTCAAGTCGAACCGAAAAATACCGCAATTCGTGCATGTGTGCATTGTGCGCGGTGCTGGGCAGTGCAGTGGAGGTTTTTGTTTAAAGTGCGCTGGGCTGTATGCCGGCGGTCTGTTGTTTGCCGCCAAGCGTTCGTCGCTGCTGGAGGGTGTTGCATTCGTACAAATCATACGAAAAGCTTGTGGAGCGATCTTGAACCACATGCAGGTTGTTGCACCTCATAAAAAGCTTCTTCGCACACACGAAATAAAATAACATTACACCAGTTGAAAGGTATGTGTGTGTTTATTGCTTGTCACATGGGCAGCGACGTGGCAACGTTTGCAAGTTAGTGCTTTGACATTTTGAATTAGAAATTTGAATTTGAAAAATTTTTCTTGGATAAAAATAATGAAAATAATTTAAAAATAGATATTTTTATAWGTATATTATTTTTTTAGGGTTTCAAAAAATATCTGACAAGCCTAACTTAAATTTTTTTTCTGACTTTCAATTTTTCTGCTTATTTTTGGTTTTTAATATTAAAATTGAAATAAGAAATGGAATATTAAAATTAAAAAATAAAAACAACAAAATACACAAAAGCACACACATTTCATCAGCACTGGTTTTAATAAATACAGCAAAGCCTGTGTGAGGTCAATGGAGGCATACATACACGAGCGTATAAAATGTGATAAATCAGACAACGATAAAACTGCTACAATTAAAAATTATGATTTAATCAAAATTAATGGCAGATAGATTAAAGACAGAGGTTAATAACTCACTGTCATAGGAAAAAAACAAAAAAGTGTTCGATTACTAAAATACAAAGAATAAGTAGGAAGAAGATAGCAAAACTAGTATCAGAGAATGATTTTGGATTTTTAAGTTGATTTCAAAGAAACATAACCTCACCATGAGTATTGAAAGGTTCCAAGCTTCCAATCAGTCGGTTCTTCAGAACCAGAACGTACCCGGATTTTCAACCTACCCACTGACAGTCAACTAGGCAGCATTATTAAATAATATCGCTACAAGTTTTCTGATTTATTTGATTTTTTTGATGAGCCATGTATAGAAGTTCACGCAAGGAAGGAAAGTTCTCTCAGCGCCATTCGGTTGGGAGTGGCCAGAAACAATTCTTTGGCATATGGCTCAAGCAGCTCACGACTTCCGGTCTTAGAACAAGTATCCTCTGGGGAGCCAAGAAATATAAATATGTTTGAAGGCGAAACATTCCTTCTCAGGATTGTGCGCAAGGATTGGGATCCACCGCGTAAAAATCACATCACCTATGAAAAAAACAAAACAGTCTCGTAGAAGCGACACCCCTTTTGATGACGATCACTGCAAACGTATTAAAGATTACGATTTAAGGGCATGCACCTGAGAGAAGAAGGTCTAACAATAAGTTGCTTCTAATAACGGTGATGTCTTCATTTTCATTGAAAACTTTCTTCTTATAAAGTCCAGCATCCAATGGCAATCGAGTTAAACTTGCAGGAAAGACTTTATGGAATAACACCAAAGCGCAGACCAAAATATATAGAAATTCAATGTCAGACGAGTAAGTTCTAGTCAAGAAGTCTCTTCAGGTTTTGGCGAAACAAAAGTGAAAAAAAAAACATATTTACCAATAGTTTAATAAATAAATAGACTTTAATTACACTTATTTCGTATAGTTTTAAGCTAATAATAAACAAATTTTAAGCCAAGTGGCGACGGGCGACTGATTTAAAACCGGTTATAAAAAAGGGATTAAATTAGCTGTGAATGATTGATTATTGCCAACATAGCAATCTATATACAATTTTATACAATCTAGGTATTTAACTTTTATATGGGTATACATAACATACATATATGAGATAGAACATACACTATACATATGTATATCAGTGCCACACCAGGCAGCTTTGACAATTGAGTGATAAACCGGCAAAACTGCGGGTAAACACAAGCCATAAACAAGAATAATGCAGACACCAATACATACATATAGGCGCGTATGCTTGTTTGTTTTTAAAATAAGCACGCACACTTTACTTATATACATTATGAGGATGTACATAGTATATAAAATAGGTATTTGTTGGAACAACTTGTATGCTTGTACTCGTATGTATGTATGCATATCTAGAATTGCGCTGGCTTTCTGCACCGTGCCGGCTAAAGCGAAGCCAGCAGAGTCAGATAGCAAATGAAAGTCATAACAAAAATTGCGCAGCAGAAAATTCAATATATAAACGTGCTCGAGGCAGTATAATGCAAATAAACAAAAGCTATAGCTAGTTGGCGAACAAAATGAAAAATAAAGTATAAATGAAAATAAAAATGTATACAAATTAAAATAAAAAGTTAGCGCAAAAGAAAATAAATATATTTCAAAAAAAGAAAGATATTTTTTTTTGTATAAGCTGAAAAAGTAACCAAAAAAGAGTAAAAGCTATAAATGTTCAAACAAGACGAACCAGTTGCGTCGTAACGAGTTGGAACAAATGGAGGCCAAACGAATGAACGAACGACAAGAACGAGTCGACAATGATGGCAACAAATAGCCGGCGAAATATATGTATGAAAGTGTGCAGAAAAAGTACACAATGATTACGCAATCGCTGCGATAATAATAACGACAAGAAACAATATGTGTAATTTTGTACATACACACAAGTACATATATATTTATATAAACATATAAGCTACATATGTAGCTCTTTTGCTATTTAGCTGCGAAAATTACGGAGAAAACTTAAACCCGGCGAAAAGCAACAATGACTTCGCTAGTGTAAATTTTTAAATAGCAAAAATATTTTCAACTACTAAATAAGTAGTTCTATTTATGCATGTGTGCTAGACCACAACAAATTATGCCTTGGGGTCTCTTATGTAAGCTAGCTATAATTGCTTGAAAACACTATTAAAATAATATTTGTATGTATGTTCGCACAGAATTCAGTTTGCGGTACTCAGAATGAGCAAAATGATCGAAAGCAAAAAGCCGGCCGGCCGGCGAATGCAAGCGTATAATGTTCATCCATGTAAACACGTATTTATTTACTTTCATTGCGCTAGTATTTCTATTATCTTTTTCATACATATAAATAGGTGCATGATGTTTGTGAACTAAAACGGCACGGCGGTGTCTATAAACAAAGTGCTAATTTACATTTGCTCACTATATGACAAAAGAATAATAAAGTCTAAATTAGAAAATAGCCATTTCTTCAGTAGGTGTATTAGAACGGAATATGAAAATGTGGGCACAATTTTTTTTACAGAGGGATTTGAATTTGTTTAACTAAAACAAATAATAATAAATAAATTACGAGTTTTAGTAGCAATTTTTAAACGAATTTAAATTAAATATATCGCCGAACAAGATGGAATTAATAGGAACCATATAGGGTTATTCCGAATATGTTTTAAACTTTCAAAAGATATCTAGGGACATCAAAAAAAAAGAATCAAAATTTGGTGAGAAACTTCTAAAAGTGTCTGTATTGTAAATCCTGCCGCTTTGCAGATCATTGGATCAAATTGGATCCGGACTGGCCCATTTCAAAATTTTCTTTGTCACATTTGAACTTTGGTCTCCATATGCTAATTAGTGTAATTTTACGACGCGAAAATTTGACAATTTTTACATGGAAAAGGTCACAAAAGAGACGATTAGCAACTTAGCATATGACCCTACATACATCAGAGGCACACTTACTGATGATAAGAGGTAGATTTATGAATATAACGTCGAAACCGGCCTACAACCTAGCTGTCGCTTCGAAAATGAACCGAAACCAAAATTCGCTAAAGGGACTGAAGACCAAAAAAATTAATTTTGGAAATGAAATAAAAATCGCTACATATTTTTTTGACTTTTTGTACACAAAGTTTAACTAATTTCATTATTTTGTTTCAGAAAGAAAATTAGAGAAAAAACAATGTAATTTTCGGCATTTTTGCTTTAATGCTAAATAAATTATCAAACCGCGATACAAGATTCTGAATTGAGAGCCTTACATTGACAACTTTATATAATTAAATAGAGTGAAAATAATATATTTTTATTTTTGATCGAGATATTTTACTCTTGCATTTGATAAGCCTCTGATAAAAATTGTAATAGTTTATAAAATAAATTTATTCTGCCAATAATTAAGAAGCTTAATTGAGAAAAAATATTTATTATATACAAAACCTTTGATTGATTTGATAATTAACTACCAAAACTTGTTTGCTTTTATGAGATTTTTATATCATAATATAAAAAACGGTATTTATAGACATGTTATATAACAGAAATAACTGTCAAATCACTAAATCAAAAACAAAGCCATAAAGAACTGGCTTAATATATCTGTCAATTGAGCTAAAAAAAAAAATTCCAACACCCTCATTTTCGCTATTACAATCATTTGAAGCAAAAAAAAAAATAGCTATTGCAATGTTCAAAAAATTCCACTTTTTCCAAAACTACCTCAATAACCGCTTATATTTTTTATTACTACAATGAGCAGCGAGTTGGAAAAAATCAAAATATAAACCAAATATATTGCATAATACCGCTAGATTATAAATGTGTACAAAAATAGCAGCTGTATTTGTCAGTTTGCTCATTTCAAGTATGTAGATCAACAAATTGGTGGCTAAACACTTTTGTACACTTATGTATACTCTGCAGATAAAATATGAAAAAAACGCCTACTAGAAACACATTATATAAAATAATACTGCTTGAAAATATCAGTAAGCATAAATTTTGCTGTTTTTGTAAATAAAAAGCTTTTTGAGGTTAGGTTTCAAATTGGAGACTTCGAATTTTGATTCTTCCAAACAATTTGCTGATATTTCCTACCGGGTATAAGTATATAAAAATGTATACATGTGTATGCAAGCATTGATAACGAATGATATAGAAAATAGTAGCGCGGCCTATATTGTTATCACCTCTATATAACAGATGTGAAAATACCCACTTTATAACTTTGTGTACATACACTTTACGAGAGCCAGTAAGTCTAAATATAAACTGAAATTAGCAGCTATGACATAGTTGGCAATTTTTTATAAGTTCAATAAAGCCTGAGCTGAAACCCCAAGACCCTACACTAATTTATATTTAAATAGTAATTTACAACTAAATATGTAAATACTTAAAACCGGTAGATTTGGAGACTTACCTAGAGGGCATATTACTTAAAATCTTATCGGTTATAAAACCAGCACGATTGCAACGCTCTACGAAGCGATCCAATATTATATATGCAAGTGGCACATCCAAAACAATGTCAGCCATGTCGTCAAAAACGCGCAGGAACCCCTGTGTCAAAGAAAGAAAAATACAAATAGAAAAAATAAATAATTTCAAAAAATTTATTATCTTAATACATAACCTTTTTTTTTTAATATTTTGATTATAAAAAATGACTACCACTATTTAAAAAGATAGTTTGCACTCTTCAATTTTACGTACCTGCTCCATACCGGCTGGCAATACCAAGCATGCCTCATCCAACGACTTGAGTAGCTCACACATGGCCTCCTCGGTAGTCTGGCTAAGGGATTCGAGTGTCATGACAATGACTTCATACACCAATTCATGATGGAAATGTGGTACTTCGAGTGCGCGTAGACAACGATGTGCCTCTTGTATGTCGCGTGACGACAAATACTCCTTTAGCAGCAAGGTCATCTCCTTGGTGATGGTCTTGACTGGTCGCAGTGGCCCACCCATGCCCCAGACATTGTCCAAGTGTGCCCAACCCTGTTTCATGTGTAGTAGGGTGTCAGCACGGCGTATAGCAGCGGCAGCATGTTGACTTTGTGCATCGAGATCAGTCGGCTTTGTAACGAATTTAGGTGGGAGGCAGTCATCAGCGACGGCACGTGCAAGGAAATTGCCTACAAGTGCGAAACAATAATGTAAATGCAAGCAATTGCAACATAATTGCAACACTGTGTAGACAAAAGCCAACATGACGCTAGTCGCAATTGGTGTGACCACCTCTTTTACTTACCTAGTATGGTAGGCGCGTCCGGTGTGTCCAACGTCAAGTCTGGTAAATTTTCGAGCAAAATTTCAAAACCTCTCTCGATATCCTTGCCGGTTATGACACGTCCATACAAATCGGATATCAATACCGATGTCATTTCACGCTGCGAATCCTTATGATCCATTGAGATCTCAACCACAACGCTTGTCACATATGGTCGCAGCGGACCGGTAAGTATCTCGTCAAAGCTCACAGCCACCTCATGGGTATCGCCGTGTTCATAATACTCCAATACAATTGGTTCAGCCAATTTGAAGAATTCTACCGGTGTCACCTCCGGAATAACTTCACGCAATTCGATGTTCTTATCATTACACTCACTATCGTAGTTGGGATCATTCTCATCTTCGTACACTTCCTCGAGCGCTTCCGAACCCGGCAAACCCCAAACACCTTTACCGCCGGCACCACCTTTCTTTGGCAAACCGCGTCCGTGGCCGTTACGTGAACGACGACTATTCTTCCAGCGACGATGTGGCACAACATAACTGCCGGTGGTGCTATTGAGTGCAGCGGCAATCGCTGCACTGGCAGCACCATTCGTCTCGCCACGACTATTTTGTCTCTGTATAAGACGTTTGGCTTTGCGTTTGATGCGATCATATCCATCGCCGACAGGTAACGGCTTCTTCATGAGCCCATTCAAGCTTTTCGCCGAATCAGATGAGCCATTTAGCTCCACAGCCTGCACTTCCTCGTTGAGCTCGCGTTCCACGGAACTCTCACGTGAGTCCGCATTGCCGTTTTGTTGGGCGGTTTCGATATCCATCTCGTTTAATATTAGTTCTCTTAGAATCGCCTGAGTTCAGTACGTTAATTTTTAGTTTTATGGTATTTATTTATGTATTTTGCGTTAGATGAATATATGCAGTTATGCTCCGATGTCACACAATTTCTTTACGACAAACAATGTTCACTCATTCACTCAAATATACAACACGCTTATGGATGGACTTGTACTTTTCAAGCAGGTGCTTAGAAAACAGTTAATTTATAATAATAGTATGCGCTTAAAGGTGGAGTTTGCAAAAGCTGCAATGGTATTAGTAACCTCACAACCTCCAAAACCTTTAGGGCTTCACAACGGGCGTATTAGGAATCCAGCGCTGTAAAGTTAAGAAGATTAAACAAAAATTAGTTCGATGAAAATTAAAAAAAGGGATTTTTAAGTTCTAATTAATTTGAGATACTAAAAAGAATCTGATCAAATTGGACCCGTACTCAGCTAGTTTTCTAGCATCTTCTAATTTCCTAGTCTGTTCAATTGGAAGATCTGAACATATTTTCTATGGAAACCAAAATAAACACATACAAAATTCAATTTTTGGGAACCCGAACTGACATTTTCTCGCATCTTCTGAATTTATTCAATTGAAAGACATCAACATATTTTCTATAGATATCAAAAAAAGACACTTCTAAAATCTCATTTTGCGAACTCTAACCTAAAACTTGAAAAAATCACTCAATAAAATATAACTAAAATTAACTGCTTTATGACCTTAAAATGCAACAGTTGTTTCACATTACGACCTTAACTTGCTACAAACCAGTCTATAATTGCATAGCGTAAATACTTAATACGCTGATAAAGGCCAAACTCTAAATGCAAATACATATGTTTGCAAGTGCACTAGAAAGACGCGTTCAATGCACCGAAAACAAATCGTGAAACCAGCCAACCAATCCGGACTATCAAATGATTTCCACCGTCATTTGATACGCCGAACACGTCAAGCGAAGGCAATCTCGACTCACTAGATCTTCAGCCTAGCCTTATGCACACACATATGCTTAACTAAATATCACAACTGGGCGATAGTTGACGCAAATACAACCATCCATACTTATAACGGCATGGCTTGGCTTTTGAGTGCACCGACTTACTGGCTGCCAATTGCGAAAATATTTTATGCACCGCCATGCACTTAAAGCCAAAGTACTAGTTGAAGGTTTGTTTTTATCTACATTCTATTAACACACGTATCCATTGTAGTTATTTATGTATGCTTTTATTCACTTTTCGAGTTTAAGGCCTTAGAAGTGCGTCGCAGTTGGCTCGCTTTAATCGTACTTATGTATGTATGTAGTATTTATGTACGCCGGTTCTGTCTGACAAATCAAAGTATGTGTCAGCTTTGTCGCTTCATAAACAAAATTATTCTATTTGTTTTGTCTGCCAAGTTTAGCATTATTTGTATAATAAGGCGAATGCTTATGTAGTTGAAACCGATACATATAAACAAGCAGTCATTATTTAATAATTATAAAAAAAATATTTAAAAAAATAAATTTAAAAAAATTAAAATTAAATAAAAAAGATAAAAACGTAAATTATTATCAAAAGACAAAGAAAAACAATAAATTTAAATAGAATTAAAAAAATAAATAATTAATGAATTAAAAGTAGTAGTAGTAAAACAAAGTTTATACAATTTTTGTTTGTTGAATAGTTTGAATAGTTTTTTTGACCATCTAACCGTTATATGTATCATATAAAACTAAGCCTAAACCTAAGCGCGGTAATTTAGGTGAAATCACATATCTTGGGACCTGCTCGACAAATTTCAACCAATTTCGGTACATTACATTAATTTAACATGCCTATGGCAGTGTGAAAATGGCTAAAACCACGCCTACTTCCCATATAACACAATTTTAAATTCTTATTGATTCTTTAACTGTACGATACACAAATCAAGAAGCTATTAAGGGGTAGTCAGAGGCACGAAAAAATTACAATTTTCAGTATTTTTTTGCTATTAAATCGTATTATTTTACAAAAGTAGTAATATGGCATTATTATAGAATGTGTTGACTTGAAGTCACGAAAATTTCAAAAAAAAAAAGAATTTATTTCCAAAGTTAAGGTTGTTTGTGTTCAAAAAAAAAAAGGTACTTGCGGTGACAACCATACGTCCTTGGAGATTCATCTAAAATCAATCGGACAAAAAAATTAGTTCTATAAATAGATAGTCCTGGGCCTGATCGAAGGATTTTTTCTTCAAAATTTACAAAATGGCGGCCTCAGGACATTTTTTCGAAAAAATCAACATTAAAAAATCGAAATTAAAAAAAAAAAATTATTCGATCAGGAACGAGTTTATTATGTATTCTAAAAGCTGTATAAATTTCATTAAAATCAACTGAGCGGTTTTCGAGTTACAATTGTCACCACTTCAAAAAACATAGCTTTCAGAAAAACGCATTTAAAGTTTCACACTAGCGCTTTGAAGGGCCCGAGCTCTCTTTGTTATTTGTGGAATAACTCAAAAACTAATTATCAGATCAACGTGAAATTTTCAGAGAATATTTTTAAAAAATAAAAAATAAATTTTTTGAAAATTCTAACTACCCCTAACCACTTAAGGGGTTACATGGGTCTACGGGTTTCAAAAAATCAATCTTTTTTTTATTTTATTAAATTCTACAAAACCTCTGGAATATTGTTCTAAAGTTATAAGTTGATCCGAGTAATAGTTTCGGAGATACAGCCTTAAGAACTTGTGCGCTAGATGTTAGCTATGCTAATTGCACAGTCTTTAAACGCGTTTTTGTCAACTGACCGTTGAAGTTCAGATACAATTCTCTGGTCGAAGGATTTTTTTACGATTACAACTTTTCGAAACAAAATGGCGAAAAATTTTCACTGAAATTTTATTTTTTTCCTTGTTTCCTTCGTCCAAGTTCTAAATTATGGTTTTATCCTGTAAAACGTTAACATGCCAACGCGGACGAATCTTTTTTCCAAGGCCGAGTTCAAAATATCTTTTTCCAATAATGTCAGAATTTCTTTGTTAATAGTGTATGTTTGTAACAATAAAATATTGTAATATATTTAAATTTTTATATACGAAAAAAATTGCTGACAGAATGCTGTTTTTTACCCGAGGAAACCCTTGTAACCTCTTAATATAACGGCATTTCCACGAATAGTGCCTTATATATATGCCAGCTTGTGTCTTAATCGAAGCAAAGCCAAGCTCCTAAGGGCCAAATATGTTGACCACAGTAATTATAGCTGAATTTTGACCGAAAATATTAGTCGATGTATGAAATACATATATAATTGAAATGCAGAGAATCCTTTCCGATAATAGCAAGTCTGTGTGTTAAAAGTAGGTTGAATCGGGTTTCGAACTTCCACAAAAAAAATAATAGAGCGTGTTTTGCTAACAGCGTATCTTTGTGCCACAAATGTATAAAATAGGGCAAATCTTAACCTAACCCCCATATATGTATGTATGTATATAACTAATATCAGTGTTTGAGTTGTACATACATATGTATATAAAATTGCTCGTATTCCGATCATTTGGTTGACGTTTTGCACCTCAAGGTATTTCCCGGGCTTTGATTCTGCCAAATTGCAAGAGTATGAGATGCGAACTTAGCCCTTCTTTACTTGTTATTATTATAAATATTTATTATTTTTATGTAATATGTATCAATAATATCAAAGCACTGTATTATCAAAACTATACAACTCTTTTAAAGATAAATGTGAAATGGCTAAAAATAAATTTAAAAAATACTGTAAATACTTATCAGCAATTTATTTACAGCACCAAAACAAATATATAATATAACGAGTATGTATGCACATTCTTGGAGTACCCCTTAACAATAATGGCGTTTACTTACGATTGCATTGTTGTGGTTTGAATTGCGGCGCAATTAATTTAATCAAAACGAAACTGTTCGATAATGAACCGAACCGAACCGAAAATTTACAAGCTCTGGAATTCCTTATATAAAATAAGATAATGTTGTTGTATTTTATTTCGGTTATAGTATAAATTGATTAATAGCCATTAAACCATTAAATTTCATAAAGAATGTAATAAGAGAATGGCAATTATAAAGAAATAAAATTGAATAAGGGCAAAGGGTACCACTTCAGTGTGTTCTTATTCGGGATGAACTCGCTGTAACGATGTGGAACAAAACAGGTACAATAGTAGTGGGGCCAAACCTTCAAGGAGTCCTGCTCACCACATATGTACAAAGACATCATACGACTTGAACTGTAGACCGCCTAACTCATCCAAGAGTAAGTTACGGAAAAAATAGAATAAAGTTAATACGAAGTACCTCCTAAAAATCACAAGAACGAAATATTAACTTTTTTAAAAACAATGGATGAAAAACAACTTTAAAAATATAAATATTAAACTAGTGAGTATATTATATAAGTTACTTAAATAAAATTGTCTAGTTATCGCACTGACCTACCACAAAATCCGCAACTGCATTTAAATTAGTTTTACGTATTCACACGCCATCCACCACTTGTAACTTTTACAAACGCTCTGTCATGGCAATCAAAACACTTACAAGTGGAAATTTCTGCTCGAGCAGATGACAAGTGGAACTAGCGAATTCGGATAATTTTAAAAATATTGTGCAGTTTTCCGTAAATATCATGGAAATAAAAGGGAATGGTAAGAGGGAGAAGAAAAGTTTCAGCTATAAATGTCAAGAAAGCTTTTAACTATATTTAGACAAATATGCACATGTATGTATGTACATATAAATATATGCACATATTCAAACTTACGATTACAGCTTCTAACATAAATAATAAGAGAAAGAAACGAGAGGCTTGTGAGTAGCAGCCTAGGCACACCCAATCTAATCTAACAAAGTCTTTTGAAAACGAAAGTGAAGCTTTGTTGTAAAAATACATACAAATATACATACATACATATATACATATATTGGTGCATATATAGGTGAGTACGACAGGGCAGGTGCAGGAAGAAACGTTGTAGTGGTCGTGAAATTTATGAACAGCGTCTGCCGGCTAACTGATAGAGACCAGCGAGAACGACAAATTAAGACGCAAAATATTTTTCGAAACGAACGCACCACCAAAAGGCAATAAAAGTAAAATACAAAAATTAAATAACATTGTAATGAAAGCAAAACATATCAGCAACGAAATTTTCAAGGTTAAACCGGGCGAAACAAACATAAAACCAGACAAGAGAGAAGGCACAAACGAAAAGGCACATAGCAATCAAAGTATATACAAACATACTATTACTTATACATATGTCTGTATGTATATATTTACATATGTATGCATATCAAGCAGATTGGACTGGAAGATTGAGTGCGACAGAATGCTTGGGGCGCGACTAAGGGTGAAAAGTGGAAGGTAGTCGGGAACACGTGGAGCGGGGAAAGGTGGGAACGAACGGATGTGTGCTTGAGTAAAACATGGTAATGGTAAACAGAAACCGGTTACAACAAAAAAAACAATTGTTTTTGATCGCACGTCAACAACAAAGCACTCTGGAACAACTACCCTGTAGGAAAGGAAAAAATTAGTAGGTATGCCCAGCGTGTGCCGTTTCGAAAAACGCACAACGAATTTTGGCTTGAACTGTATTGAAACCGATTTCAAGATTTGATCAATAAGCTTTTTTGTTACAAGGCGACTATTGTGGCCCTGCAAGTAGATTCATTATCAGTAAGAAAGTAAAGGAGAAAAGTTCTACGACAGAGCAATATGATGCCATAGAATCAACCAGTGCGTCACGGAATAAGTCTTCTTCAGGGTATGAATTATTTATTAATATTATCAAATTGTTTTCATATTCATAAACGTTTCATATATCAAATTTGATACATACTTAAATAAATACAAAACAAGAAAAAAACGTTAACTTCGATTGCACCGAATCTAAATACCGTTTACTGTTGCATTTCCGTTAGTAACTATGTGTTCAGTTTGTGTGGAAGCTATATTAATCCGTTCTGAACAATTTTTTTGAAGATTACATTGTTGCCTTAGAAAATAACCTATGCCAACTTTTGTGAAAGTATATTGTCATATGTGAAAGTTTTCCATAGAAGAACTTGATTCCGGTCGTTCAGTTTGTATGGCAGCCAGCTTTATGTTATAGTGGTGGTTACAAACTTTGTGACAAACCGAATATACCCTATTCAGGGTATAAAAATACATACATACTATATACATACATATGTATTGAAAATTCAAATACGCGGCACGAATATACATATGCATGTATGCTCGCTMTATACTCCATAGGCAATTCAGAACATTTGCAGACACCGAATTAGCTTTTTACCTGCACAAAAAAAACCACGGAAGAAAATGCAAAAAGAGTAAAATGTAAATAATATACAAAGGTAGGCTGAAAATATATTAAATTAAAGTCATAATTATAGCATTCCATATATTTGAAACAATATTTCCCACAATAGTCGGTTTTACGAACAAATTCCGATTTATATTCGTCAAAAAGTTAAATGCTGTTATTTTGAAGCCATTTACAAAATTTTTAGACTAAGAATTTCCAGTACTTAAGTAAAGATCAGAGATATAGAGGTCGCCGCAAGACGTTCTTTTTGAGAAGAACTCAAGAAGATCAGCTCTAGTAAATATTTTTACTAATACTGAGTCTTTTCGGCCCTCTTATTGTATATAACCTTTTAATCATGGGTTTTATAAGCCCTTTTGCAAGTCTCAATACTGTTCAATATGGGCCTGATCTCTTGCGCACACTGCCAGTTTTCCGACATAGAACAGGAAACTTCGGAACACACAATAGACCAGAATTCTACCGTTACAACAACAACAACAACAACCATAGGTCGCAGTGCAAAACCCTCAATTATTTTCTATCTATCTATACGACCCCTGATTTGACTAAATATATCTAAATAGCCTTAATTAATTTGTAAAATGTGAAATAATTATTTTCTGGAAATCATAATCGTTTAGACTATATGTATTTAATTGTAGAAATAAGTATGATTTAAAATAATATTAATACTTCTACATATTTTGAGGTGGGGTTACAAACTGTGAGCTATTCCTATATCATGATATGACTTTGGTTAAATTTTGGTTATCAAAGTTTGAGGTTAGTTTTGTATGATTATGGGGTACTGAACAATTTTCGTGGCTATTCTGGCCTATTTTATGTTGATTTCAATGTGAGTATTAAGATAAATGTTTCTTTTTTTCAAGTACATATAGCTTACTCTACTAATTAAACATTCTTTTGGTGTCACTGTATATACTAAAGCTTTCAAAGTAACATTATGTATGAATGTGCATTTCAAGAATTACTTAGGGGAGTATTATATATAAAAAAAGGAATTTGAAGTATGTGCATACAAGGATATGGGGAACGCACAGCGCATGACCTTGAAAATTTGTATGCAACAACGCACTATGTAGTATATAATGGATATGGGCGTGTTGGTAATATATGTATGTATGTATGTATACCAATATATTCCAGCAACTTAAACATCACATACCTAAATACAACAGGATATTAGACGGCAAACGAGATTTCGTTGGAACATGAAACTGCGTCGCAAATKTAAACGCCAGGCATTCTGAACAGATGTAATAATATCAAATAGCCGGCTGTGAGTGGAAAATCACAAAATGTTGGCGGCAAAAGCAATTACTTGCATACAGCACGAAMYTTYSRMSGKTTTKRRSMAGSCATGATATTTTAGACTGAATTTTCTCGMTTTTAAACATTTTATTTAGCATTCAGTGAGATATTTTCTTATATTTCCTTAGTTAAAACATAGAAAAGTGCGTCGCAAATGAAACAATTTCGGCACTATATTTATGTACGTTCATACTTATGTATRCATGTGGTTAATTACGTATGTATGTTTCCAACGATCAAAAGTTTAAATGAAAATAAACACGAATTGTGCGCCAAATGGATCGCTGCCAACAAGAGCGCACGCATATTTTCTACCCAAACAGCCGCCAGGGGCTGTATGTGCGGGACTGGGTAGCAGGCGGAGACTAGACGCCTCAAACTTATTTTTTGTTGGTGTGAATACTAGACAGCTAGCCAATGATGTTTTGCTGCTGCTATTACATATTCAGATATTACTTCACACTTACACAGACACATATGTATGTACGTACAAATCTACTTAAATATGTATAAATTTTTATTGCAGTGACTTTTCGGCCATCACAGCTACCTTTTAATATTATGCAGTGTTTGTTATGCTGTTTGTGACAACATGTGATTTTCATTATTTTTTTTCGTTTTCCGTTTCTACAACTTGTCTTCATATTCTAAGATAAAGTAGTCAAAAGCAAAATACACTTAAAAACAATTTATTACAAATTATATGCAAACAAATAAACATTCATATCACAATTGATTTTGTTGGTGGATGTGTGCATGGTTCGGCGGTGTGCCGCCGTCAATTTTATCACGTAGGCCACCATAAAGGAGAAACAAAAACAAGTAACAAGTGTAGACGCACAAAAAACCTAAATAAAAAAATAGGTGTCAGAATAAAAAACTAAAGGTAAACAACAACAATAGCGATAACATGACATATTTATGTACATTGATGAAACCACATTATTTAATTTTAAAAATGTTTGTTGTTAAAAATTGTTTTTGCAGGCCTTAAATGTTGTTGCAATTGTGACCTAATTTCGTAAATTGGCAGATAACACATTCCTTAATCTCGACTCAATAAAAGAATAGAATAGAAGCTTTCTTTGCTTGTTCTATTAGTGGTTAAGTGGCATTTCGGCACTACTTTCCAGAATTATTATATATAAATAAAAATCGATTTTTTCTTAAGCATTTATTAAGAAAATAAATCATTTTTAGTATAAATACAGTGTTGTTTATTTGTATGCTTATTATAATAAACCAACCAAAGAACAAATTATTTAAGCGCCATAAAGCAAACATTTTATGAACCCTGCCAAAGTATTTTGCTTGATTGTCTACAATTAAACTAGTTATGTATGCATAATTGCTAGAGGTTTCGATAAACAACTTCAAGTATATGGTTTTCATTTGAATAATTATGCATCTCATTAGTAACTGTTCTTTTTAATATGAAAACTAATTGAAAGTCAAAACAAAAAAGAAAAACAACAATGTTAATGAACATTAAATATCAATCATAAAAGAATTAGTCTAATTATGCTACTACGTATCAAAACAAAAATCATTTTCTACAAGTTTTAGCCGATATTGAAATAAAAACACATATCACCTTTGGACTACTTATTTTTATTTTTTCTTTTCAACTGCGCCAATTTTACTAAAGTAGTGAACAGACCTTTCACTTTCATTAAGTTAACGGGTATACGGTAGTTAGGTACTTTTCAGAGGGTGTGCTGACTGATACATATAAAAAATAAATACTAATCTATTTTATTCTATAGCAAATCTCCAAAAAAGCGAGAAAACAAAAATATCAATATTTAAACGAAAATTTGAAAGTTCAAACGTTTTGCTAAAGATGTACTTATGTAGGTTTTATATGAAAATATATTTTTAGCAGTTATAATATGTCGAATTCCAAAGTGGACATATAAAAATTTCATTGTATATTTGTGGGAATATTTACCTAATTATTCAAATATTCTGCAAAATTATAAACACGTAACTATTATGATTATGGAAATTTAATTTTGCCAACGAAAATTGCTTTTCATTTAATTTCCACTGCTGACCAAGCAATAAAATTAATATTGCCGAGACATCACAAATATCAAAACTAAATAATAAGTTTTTAGAATAAATTTTTCAGTGCCAACAATCAAAACATTTAATGCAGACGTTTGTGTATTTAAAATTTTCTGCCTTCGACCGCTGCAATTGCAATAATATCAGTTTGATATGTTGCTAAGAACAGCAATATGCACAAATTGTTCATGGTATATATAAATAAATACCTATTTACTTCCCAATCACATTTTTATATACATACATATTTCAACTCTTGATTGTTTACCACGTAGCACAACAACCGTGCAGACC
>NW_017536851.1:0-1068 GCF_001853355.1 Bactrocera latifrons | reverse complement strand
TTTTTTGTTATATCGTTTTTCCATCGCCTGTAAGCCTTTGACGAGTGATTTTTGGGTTTTGTAATTTAGTTGACGACATGTAAATGCAGTGAGCTCTCAAGTAAATAGTTGCATACTTCTGATCTTGTTATAAGACAGGAAGAACTTTAATTACGGCTGCAACGAGGCTAAAATACCTTTCACAAGTGCTTTTATATAGCATAAAAGGATATAGAAAGATCTGTATGTTTATATGGATCGGTTAGTTTGTATGACAGCTGTAAGTTAAAGTGGTCCGAACCTAACAATTTCTTCGGAGATTGCATTATTGCTTCAGAAAATAGACCATGCCGATTTTCTTGAAGATATCTCGAGAAATGTTAAAGTATTCCATACAATAACTTGATTCCGATCATTCAGTTTGTATGGCAGCTATATGCTGTAGTTAACCGATCTGAATAATTTCTTCGGAGATTAGAGCATAGCCTTAATTAATAACGCATACCAAATTTTTTGTAGATATCTCAAGAAATGATGCAGCTTTCTATGTAAATGCTCGTTCAACTTATGTGGTGTCCGTTCGCTTATGTGCTGCAGTGTTCCAATATCTGCAGTTCCGAAAAAAAAAAATAGCAGCGTCTTGGTGAAAAAAGTGCGTGTGCACGATTTCTGGTCGATATCTCAAAAACTGAAGGACAAGCTTTCATTTATACAGCCGGATAGACGGTCATAGACGGTTCTTTTTAGGTGTTACATACTTTGAGCAAACTTAAAAATACCCTATTCAGGGTGTAAACAAGAAAATTATATTAATAAGTCAGTCCTAACGAGTTGCTCAAATTAGCTGAAATATGCTTGGAGTTTCACAATGTTTCACATCTTTTCGAAAATTCAACGAAATGTTTTCATAATAGCTGGCTCCAAAAACTTTGAAAAGCAAATCGTATGCTAGCATACCTCTAGGCTGTCATTCAAAAATATTCATATAATACATAATGTCGCATATTAAGAGCACCTTGCTCAAGTTTTTTAACAAAATTTGTCGCTTCAATTACCCAATAATTCAACTTAACTTCAGCTTTTTCTACG
>NW_017536850.1:0-1068 GCF_001853355.1 Bactrocera latifrons | reverse complement strand
GAGAGAGAAGGGTTATCTTCCGTTTTCATTCATTTTCACACTACCGACAAGAGTGCTTAGAGGAATGATCCTAAGTAAATTTGACGATTGTTGCTTTGGTGGTTTAAGAGGTATTTGCATTAAATCTACCAGAAGGCGAGCCATGCCCACTTTTCAAAACTTTTTATTCCACAGACCTTGCAACGGCCTTCAACAAAACACAGTTCTATAACGTAATTTAATGCTTAGTTGTGGCACTTTATCACTTTCGATTACACAGTACAACAGCTAATCTGGGGGGTGAGAAATTCCAAGTCAGGGTGATGGTACCAGATCAGTATAGTAAAACCCTCAAAGGGTTTGACGTTCGTATGTGGCAGTTTTTTTTTTATGACCTTTAAAATTTTTTCCTTATTTCCCATGGTTTTCCATCTTAACAGATAAATTTTTTCCAATCAGGCGTACTAAATGGTCCAGATATACGAAAGCTGATTAAAAGGACTTATTGAACAATATTTTGACTGATATATATTGAATGAATGGCAGGGAGGCAATAATAGAAGGCTTGTTGGGAAAGCATCGTTCTAACAGCTACGATGTTTCTGTCGCAAGGATGTTAAAAGCATTCTCGGATATTGGTGTTTTTGTTTCTTTTTTTTTTTTTTTTTGTTAAAATGTTACAACTAAGCGAAAAAACATCAAAATGAAGAAAGAAGGTCATAAGGTCATAAAAAAAAACTCACACATACGAACGCCAACCCTTTGAGGGTTTTACTATACTGACCTAGTACCWTCACCCTGACTTGGAATTTCTCACCCCCCAGACAATAATCCCAAAAATGTTGCACAGTGTTATTGGCTTTTTTTTTTGCCTAGGAACATGTGTGCCGATTTTCAACTAGATATCTCAAGGTTTACTCAAGTTACAGCTTGCACGGTTGGACGAACAGACGACAGACAAAAAGACACTCTGATTTCAACTCGTCTCATCACTTTAATCATTAATATACATATATAACCGTATATCTAATTCGATTAATTCTAGATGAAGTGTGCAACCGTTGAGTAAAAAAACTACTGTACTCTGCA
>NW_017536849.1:0-1069 GCF_001853355.1 Bactrocera latifrons | reverse complement strand
AGAGTCGACAATATACAAAAAGGTACAATCTGCAAAAAAACTATTCAGGTTGGACCGGTTGTAACATGTGCATTAGGTTAAGTTAGTCTGTTAGCCTATTGAATCACGCATAGAGCAGTTTTAGTCCTTTGCGATATCAGACGATGTGCCATTGTGTGGTTCATGAGGAGTTGACATCCTATAAGATACCTCCGCTTGAAGCAAATTTCAACAGACTCTATGGACTCACTAACGATACCGTTTGCTGTCTCTCATACTGTGGAACCTCAAACTCTTGATGCGTTGCTTTATCAATGCGAGACAAGTGCATAAGAGAGATGTGTATAAGAGACAGATTTGAGAGTGATTACTTTCCAGAAGTCAATTTTGCCACACCGACTAAGTAGCACCCCCTGACACCAACGCACATGTTCAATTCTGCCCAATTGATTTGGTCTCTGAATCCAGCGAGAATATAAAATGGAAGGAGTAGAGATAGGGTAAATACTTAGGAAGCTCAGAGAAAGGAGTGAGAAGATTCCGACTACAATAATAATTTAATGCCAAGTAAYTCGATCCAATTCGATGATTCCGGTCGCAGCGTAGCGCAATAGAACTCTAGATCAGGTATCTACATTGCTTTATATCAGCAATTGGTCGAGGGATTTCCAGAAATTTCTATAAGGAACCCTTCCCTCATATAATATCACTTCATTTCTAAGCTTATTTTCGTCTGATGACAGGTAATCTTAACTATTTGTGAATATTTCTGGCTTTGAGAARCTTTTTGCTCACTTACGTGCTCTTCAGAAGGGTTGAGGGTCCAACACTGACAAGAGGTCTGATAATTTCTGGTACTATATTTTTCTACAAAAAAGTATTTCAGTACTTTTCATACGCAGTGTAAATATTCTAAAAYATAACGAGCCAACCTATTTTTATTGCCCATCATGTATCTTAATGCCCGTTACAATTTGAAGAGTTATATTACAAGRAGGTCATTAAAAGCAACATCGTAATTTGTTGAGATTTATAAGCGCACGCAATAGAGCGCCAATAAATTTAAATAAATGTACATATTAGAATTCGC
>NW_017536848.1:0-1012 GCF_001853355.1 Bactrocera latifrons | reverse complement strand
GTAATTTTAACCAGAGTTATCTTGAACAACGCCAGACATCCTTTTTGAGAGGATCACCTAAAACTCTAATCGAGTCAAATAAAGGTATAAACGAGTTGAAATCCGATTGTCTCTCTGTGTGTCCGTATGTCCTTGCAAGCTGTAACTTGAGTAAAAAAAAAAAAAAATACGAATTCGTAAATGGGCTTAATCGGACCATTACCACCAAAACGCCATTAAAAGAATAAAGGCTTTCTTGTCATAACTAAGCAATAAATTAAGATTTGAAACTATAATTTAGCACAGGGGGTCGCAGTAGCTAGGGGAACCTGTGGGCTAAAAATTTAGAAAAAGTAGGCATAGATATCTCTCAAGCTCCAAAAACTAAATTAGCTTAGGGCAATAATCAAAAACTTCAGAGACATTAAATTCTACCACTAAAATGGTATTAGACGGCTTTATAAACGCCGGGGTCAAAATTCGACAATGAGCGTGGCATCGCCCTCTTTTAGGTGAAATCACGTATATCGAGACCTGCTCAACCGATTCAGTACATGACATTGTTTTACCGCATATATCGGCCAATATGTTAGTAATCATAGTAAAATTGAGAGAATGTGTTATACTCATAACAGTGTATCTTTGCCCCCCAAAATACTCCCAAATATCATTTCTATGAATTTCGAACATCCGACTCACTTTAGTTCATATGATTGGTGATTGTATTTGCGGAACCTTGATGAAACCTTAGGAGCATTTTATTATTCTGATTGACGTTTTGCACTTTAACAATTTCCCTGGCCTTATTCCTGTCAATTTGTGAGAATATAGAATTATACTTCGGGTTATACCCGAACATACCCTTTCTTTCTTGTTATGAAGTTATGATCGTTAAGCAAGAAGTATAGAGAATACTACAAACGACGTGTGACCGCTGTCGGAAAAATATTTTCGAACAAGTTTTGTTTTCATACTCCCAATCTCTGCGTTAAACTTGTGTAGACTCAAAGTAGACAACTTTCTGCATGCGATT
>NW_017536847.1:0-957 GCF_001853355.1 Bactrocera latifrons | reverse complement strand
TCAAAAATAAAACAGTAACGATACTCTATATTTCCCTGACACGGCCGCGTGTGCCTTTTCTATTTCGAAAAATGAAAGGAACCTTAAGGGCTTTTATGGGCTTACGGGTTTTAAAACATCACATTTTTTATTGCCTTATTAAATTCTCCAACACCTCTAGAATATTGTCTTATATTCTAAAGTTGATCCGAGTAATAGTTTCGAATATACAACCTTGAGAACTTGTGCGCTCAAGGCTAGCTAGGCTAAGTGCGCCGTCTTTAGACGGGTTTTTCTCCAAACTGTTTTTTTTTTTTTGAAGTTGGTTGGCAAGGTTTCTGGAGAACTACTTAAGCGAACTTCATGAAATTTTACATCGGTMTTTGAGATAAAATTCTTAAAGATTTTGACGAAGGCTTTACTATATGTCGCGAAATGCCAAAAATTCAATTTTCAGTTGTTTTTCCTTCGTTTCGAAGTTAAGATTTTAACTAAAACACGTATTTTTTAATTTTAGGTGATTCTATAAGAAGTCGTCCTGTCAAGGCAGGATGCATCTGCACTTTTTCCGAGTGGTCACCAGAAATGGTGTCGAAAGATAGAGTTCAAAATATTTTTTTCCAAAAAATTCAGAACTTTTTTTTAATATTGTATGTTTGTAAAAATAAAAAAAATTTAGTAAGTTATTTTATATTTTAGATGAAAAAAAGGTTGTTTTTGCCGAGCTAAACCTTGTAACCACTTAAAGAGCAGTGGTGTACTAAGTTAGATGAAAGTCGCTGAAAGAACTAAAGGCTACCCTAAAAATCGATTTTTAATAGTTTTTCGACAATTTGGAAGAAATATCGAATGGGGACTAGTTTGAAGGCGAAAATACGCATTGAAAACATTTCGTTGTTATACAATATATGCTAACTTCATCCGATTTTTAAGCTTTTTTATTGCTAACCCACATCTTTAGTTCGTCATGGCTATATT
>NW_017536846.1:0-1069 GCF_001853355.1 Bactrocera latifrons | reverse complement strand
TTCTTGGCAGCGTTTCAAGCGTGTAAACTGTTATTGTTGAGTTGCAAATGCGAAAAGGAAAACAAATTGCCACGCTGCAGTATAAATCCATTTTAAATTGGCAATGCGACACTGACTTCGTGAATAGTGTTGCCCAAAAGGCGGTGAAATCAGCGTTTGCTGTCAAATCTGTCGCAATTTATTTTTTGTAACGCCTTAATATTTTTCTAATTTGACAACTTGATATATTAGACACTTGAATAATTTCGTTTAACAATTTAAGCGAATAAAATTAACAAACTTATAAAAATAAATATGCAGTGCCATTTAAAGTTACTGTCCGGATCCACTCTTGTAGAACCGCTGCAGGTGATCTAGTGACTGTTGCCAGAGCACTTTTTCAGCCTGCTGAATGACAGTGACTGCATAACACCAGGAGATCGTTAACCCGTTTCCCCAATCAATAACGATAAAGCGGACGTTCCACCGCGCGATCATGAAGAAGTTCGAATAGCAATTACCCGTCTGAGAAACAACAAACCGTAGGCCGATTAATTGCCGACCGAGCTATTTAAATACGGCGGCGAAGCACTGATAAAGAACATGCATCAGTTTCTTTGTAGAATATGGTTGGACGAAAGTATGCCATAAGATTGGATTGTGTCTGCACTTCACAAACAAGGGAACCCACAATCTGCGCCAACTTCCCGGGGATAAGCCTCCTCAACATCGCATATGCGGTTGTATCGAGCATATTGTGTGAAAGRTTAAAACCCACCGTCAACAAACTGATTGGACCTTATCACTCAAGTATRCCTCCAATGACGCAATATTTTCGTAGTTGGTCTTTTCGACAGCTGTTGTCTATTATTACTAATTTTGGCGCGCCATTTTACAATCAACAGACTTTATCCATAACAACGTTAACAACTCCTGCCTCCACTTTAGTACCAAAACAATGTCTCGGTTCGCGCGACGTATCAAGCGCTGCATCCAATATTCGGTCGATATAATCATCCAAGAGAGCAGACAAGAAGCCGTTTCGCCACATATTAACTCTAGTGGATAATGCACATCCTCACAGACGCCG
>NW_017536845.1:0-1070 GCF_001853355.1 Bactrocera latifrons | reverse complement strand
AGAACCTTATATGCGATATTGAGGAGGCTTATCCCACGGTAGTTGGCGCAGATTGTGGGGTCTCCTTTTTTAAGGATTGGGCATAGCACACTTAAGTTCCAATCGTTGGGCATGGCTCGGCCGGCAATCCATCGGCCCCCGCCGCTTGTTGTTCTGCAGACGGGTAATTGCTATTCGAACTTCTTCATGGTCGGACAATGGAACTTCTGCTCCATCGTCATCGTTGAGGGTTCTACAAGAGTATGTTCTGGTCTTAAAACCTTCTGTTAGTTGCATTTTTTCGAAGAAGTTTCGAGCATTACCCCTGTCGGCCAGCTTATCAATCTCTTCGTACTCACGCATTTCGGTCTCTTTCTTTTTCTGTCTGAAAATGCTTCTCGCTTCCCTCTTTAACTCTCGATATCTATCCCATCCCGATCGTGTTGTGATCGATCGTAACGTTGCGAGGTAAGCAACCTGTTTTCTCTCCGCTGCGACACGGCACTCCTCGTCGTACCAGCTGTTTCTTTGCATTTTCCGAAAACCAATGGTTTCGGTTGCAGCTGTAGGTTTGAAATGCCGAGATCCCTTATGCCTTGTATTCCTTGTGTTTGATGGCGTGCGTTTTTTGTTTCTCAGAGGCTCGTGGGAATCTTGGCTGCAACAAGATAGTGGTCCGAGTCGATGTTAGGACCTCGCAGTGCACGCACATCTAAAAAAACTGGAGACGTGGAGGATGGAGTCATGTGTAGAAATTCAGGCAAGTGAGGAAAGTTTTCTGATCGCCATTCACTTGGSAGTGGCCAGAAACGATTCTTTTACATATGACTCAAGCAGCTCACGACTTCCGGTCCTCGACCAAGTATCCTCTGGGTAGCCTAAGAGCATCCGTTTGAAGGTGAGCTAAAGTGAGAAGGCGAAACATACACATCTAGATGTGTATAAGAGACAGACACAATACGCTCGATAGAACCTTATATGCGATATTGAGGAGACTTATCCCACGGTAGTTGCCGCAGATGGTCTCCTTGCTATTCGAATTTCTTCCTGGTCGGGTTGTGGAACGTCTGCTCCATCGCCATCGATTGGGG
>NW_017536844.1:0-948 GCF_001853355.1 Bactrocera latifrons | reverse complement strand
CTTCAGGGTAAAAAAACATTACATATTATAGTAGAAAGAATGTTTTTACACTTTCACATCTATATTTGGCAACTTTTCATATCCACCAATTTGCATATCCATCATTTACTGCAACATCCCTCTTGCCACTTCCGTTACAAACATGCCACTGGTATTGAAACTACGACCACGATATCTGACAACTGCTTTCAGTCAAATGGCAACAGTCATTCACTGATATTAAGTGGCTACCGTCGGCAAGCGGATAGGCTAAAAACCCTATTTCCTTATGTGGTACCCTTCCAGTGTCTGCAAGCATGTTACGGTCAAACAAGTGAATCACCTATAGGATAAAAATACATATGTTGAAGGCTACCTGTGCATGTATGCCAGTAGCAACGTACTTTGTCTGCCTACAAGCTGTTGCTGTTAAGGTACAATTTGAGTGTATACATATGTGTCCCACGTCTGTGGTTGGAGAAGTTCGTCAGAATTTGCGTGTAAAATGCCTTGTGTATGTTACCAATCAATTTTTGCATGTTAGTCATCGGCATCATATTATCCTGAAGAAAATTTTATTCGACTKCACCAAAATTTTAGCCAAATTTCAAAAACCTCTTACTCTTATACTATATAACGGCAATTGTTATAAACCCATAAATTACATACTACAAGTGTATATATAAATTATTTTACTGTCCTAAAATATTTCTTGCTTTTTGATATTTTTGTAAAAATTTGTAAAACATATCACCTTGTATAAAAATTTTACCTTCATATATTGCAGAAATTATAACTTACTTTTGAATACAAATGTCATATTTCCGGCGAGGTATAGTTTACTCTTAATAAACGCACTTTCCAATATATGGCACATACACATGTGTAAGTATAAATTGTTAAATCGATTTATTGCCATGTCTGAGCGCAATTTTCAGATTTATTTATTGCTTTTGTAGGTATTAATTT
>NW_017536843.1:0-1070 GCF_001853355.1 Bactrocera latifrons | reverse complement strand
GCTCCAAATTCTAAGAGCTTTTACACAATTTTGAGATGCTTTCAACCAATGTCGACGAAGTGATTTTTTCATTATGTAGTTGAAAGTTCATCACTGTAGCATACGTTTTGATTTTAGTATTCAAAAAAATGTAAAGTTTTGATTACAACCATAACTTTTAACTTTTGGAGCAAGAAAGCTCCACAGTTTTTTCGAAGCAATGATAGATTTGAAAATAAGCTGATTTTCCGAAATCTATCGAGTAATTTTGCGAGATCTGTTAGGTCAAATATGTAAGTATCTTAAAGCTTAATTTTCTAAATCCATTGAAAACCTGCAAACCTTTTTATAATAGTATTGTAATGTTTTATCATTCAGAAAAAAAATAAAGAGGGTCTTGGCAGCGAACTTTTTTCTACGAAAACTTTTTAAAAATATTCACGAAGAATTTGTAGAGTAAAACATGTTTATCCATTTACACTTGTGAATAGCAAGTTGTAAAAAATTATCCATTTCGAGGTTCCCTATTGTTTTTAAAGAAAAAATACAGAAACTGCAAATTAAATTGTCATTCGAAAAAACAATTTTTGTTTTAGTTTTTGCAGATTAACTCTTTCAAATGTCTGCCGCATTTATGTCTCAGTTTTGGAATATATTATTATCCAAATCTACAGTCTTCAAGGATACTACTTAGATCGGACAACTATAAATTATTAAGAATAAATATACTTTGGTACCCTTTTTTGATAAAAAAATAAACCTTTGAAGGTTATAATACCGTGCAGCCTAAGTTATGTTTTGTTTTTTATATGTCAGTTATGTTGATATTTTTTCAAGGACTCTTTGAGACTACATTTTATTTCAGTTTATTTCCAAAGCATTATCATTCAAATTCTAATAAAACAAACCAATTTCTTTCACTTTTCGGTTATCAAGAACTTGAGATTAGTGAATCGTACAAACAACTTGTATAAATCACATAAATTGGCATAATCAAAAATTCGATAGTAACAGGGGGTTAGCACTTTTGAAAGTGTTAACTATGAAATCAATTTAAACTCTTCTGAGTTAGTTATTCAAATTTTACACTG
>NW_017536842.1:0-1071 GCF_001853355.1 Bactrocera latifrons | reverse complement strand
TTAGGACGCAATTGTGGATAAGATGTAATGTCCCTACCATAAGAGATCTGAGAGCATTTATCTAGATTCAAAAAAAGCCTCGATTTCACTCACCAATTATAAAAAGTATCAATATCACATTGAAGTTTGAATACATCTTGTGGATTTTGATTGTTGCAAAAATTTTTAAGTCGTCTGGAAATGTCATTGAGAAACAGCACAAAGAGAAGGGACCCAAGACGCTTCCTTATCGTACTCCTGAGGACGCAATGAATGTATCAGATGACACTCCCTCAACGCTGACAACGCATCGTCTATTGTGCAGATATGATTTATGACTGCAAGAAAACCGAGTGAAACCTTAAAGATGATAATTTTTTAAATAGAATGTTGGGAGAAACTTTATCAAAGGCTTTAGAAAAATCTGTGTCGACACAAACTACCTGAAATCCAGCGGAGAATGCAAACATACAATAATCGCTAAAAACCGCTAAGTTTGCAACAGTGGAGCGCCCAGACACAAACCCATGCTGATTGACATTAATTATTGATTTTAAAGCAAAAAATAATTTATTTTTAACAGAATACTCAAACATTTTCGAAGCAGTTGAAAGTTTAGCGATAGGCCTGTAATTGGAGACTACATCCTTTCTACCACCTTTAAGAATAGGGGTAATACATGTCAATTTCCAGTAAGAAATAAAATTCACAGAGGAGAGAGACTTATTGAAGATAAGCATGAGAGGATATACCAAGGCAGTACAATTTTTTATAAATACGGAAACCAATCCAAATCCAATTTGGAAGAAGACTTAATATCAGAAATAGCCTTGGCAATATCAGCCTGTGAAAGACGCAGTATGCCAAAATTTATGGATGGGAAGTTATTAGCCGAATGAGTGGAACTAATACCAGGATCGTCGTGAACATAATTCGATTGGAAAAATTCAGCAAACAGGTTGGAGATGTCGCCAGGAGTGCAAGCGGACTTATTATCCCAGCGTACAGCAGAGGGAATGGCCGAACACGCTCTTCTAGATTTTACAAAGTTCCGAAAGATCTTAGGGATCGACTTGATTGTAGACTCCGTAC
>NW_017536841.1:316380-329436 GCF_001853355.1 Bactrocera latifrons | reverse complement strand
GACACCACTACTCTAGAATAAATTCAAATCGTATCAAACCATCCTTTCCGTCATCGCTTTCATCTAATTATATCATTCCATATATCCATTGTTCAGCTGCGTTTTTAGACATACAACAAGCATTTGATAAAGTTTGGCATCATGGTCTACTATACAAATTAAAAAAAGTATTTTCCTCTCAAGTATATCTAATTCTCAAGTCCTATTTAACAAGCAGGTCGTTTTATGTAAAGATAAATGACCATACGTCTGACATAAAATACATAAATGCAGGGAAGCGTTCTTGGCCCTATACTATACACCATCTTTACATCTGACATTCCTGAAACTGAAAATGTATTATTTGGTACTTATGCTGATGGCACTGCTCCATTGTCGTCAAGCCACACAACTAATTTAGTGCAAAGAGCATTGAACAAGATGCAGACTTGGTTAGATGCTACAAAATGAATGTAAACGTGAGTAAATCGGTAGATGTTTTATTTATATTAAGGCGAAGCGACTGCCTGAAACTGAAAATTTATTATTTGGTACTCATGCTGATGGCACTGCTCCATTGTCGTCAAGCCAGACAACTAATTTAGTGCAAAGAGAATTGAACAAGATGCAGACTTGGTTAGATGCTGGAAAATGAAAGTAAACGTGAGTAAATCGGTACATGTTTTATTTACATTAAGGCGAAGCGACTGCCCTCCTTTGCTTTTAAATGGCAATACTGTTCCTAAAAGTGATAGCGTTAAATACCTCGGCATGCACTTGGACAAACGATTAACTTGAAAACAGCACATACAAGCCAAAAATAAACAATTAAAAATAAAAGCCAAACAACTTTATTGGCTCCTTGGACATACATCACAGTTACATATTGGAAATAAATTATTATATAAATCTATACTAAAACCTATATGGACATACGGTGTGCAACTTTGGGGCACTGCTTGTAATTCAAATATTGAAATTCTACAAAGATACCAATCGAAAACTCTAAGATTAATTACAAACGCCTTGGTTCATAACAAATAAAGCCATTCATTCAGACCTGAATATACCTTTTGTTAAAGATGAAATTAAAAGATTTAGTTCAGCATATTTGTACAGGATAAGTTACCATGACAATCCTTTGGCAGTCATGTTATTAGATGATAGTAATGAAACTATTAGACTTAAAAGACAACATGTTCTAGATCTCAAATTTAGGAATTAAGTTAATGTTTGATTACATATGCAATATAATATAATATATTAAATGTATAATTAAATTTTTTATATAAGCATTTGTATTTAGAACATTTTGTTATATTGTATATTATTTTTGATCTCCCATCTCCCATGAGATCAAAAATATAAGTTAAATTATGGTTTTGTTATCAAATTTGCTTATTATTTATTAAAATAGATTGCAAATAAAATGCATTTAACAAAAAAAAAAAATCAAAATATGTATTCAAAAACAAAACAAACAAACAGCTGCTTATGTCAGACGACCTCAGCTCTCGCGTCGAATTTGTTTCGATGTTTTCAATTAACGCAAAACGGTTTCCCCGGAGTGGTTCTTTGAGTTACAAGAATAGTCAGAAGTCACATGGAGCTAAATCAGGTGAATATGGTGCTTGCTCAATGATATTTGTTGAATGTTTAGCCAAAATTTTTGTAAAATTCGACAAACAGTACAGATCTCTAGGAATCTAGGAAAAATAAATACCTGTCTTCCATATAAGCGGGAGATGAGAGAGGGAAATGAAGAATTCCCGATATTTTCTAGACAGGGTGTATGTATGTAAGTTAATTTTTTAAATTAATTAGTTTAGAACTATTAATATTGAGTAATTTGTATATATAATATAATAGAAATTCGGCTTTGGCTGATTGGTCAAGTTTCATCTATGATTTTTCCGTTTATGGTTGCCAAAACTGAGTTATTTCTATTGACTCCCAAATATTCTGTGCGGGTTCCATTCGAAATTATAGATGAAAACCTGGAATGAGAAAATAAGTTTTTTGCCTTAAATAGTTAGATGTACTTTATGCGATATTTAGTAACCGAACTCTTTTATGGTAGTTCCTTATATAAAGAAATCTTTCTACAAAGTCTTACAATAATGTTGTGATTACAACTGAGGGAATTAAACAGTTAATTCTACAAATTTATTTACTTTTTGTCTCGAATGTCTGCTACGTTCCACCCGGCACACACTCAAGTAAGATATACAAAATTCTTTACCAACTTGTATAGGTGTTACCGCTTTCAATACAACAATGCCGTTTGAATTAGAATACGTCGAAAGAGCGTTTGGCACACATTTGCGGTTAATCTTGCTTTGGAGTAGATTACGTTCAGCACCCTCAATGTTGAGAAATTTGCCCGCGACTTTAATGAATACATATGATGTGATCTTATCACCTTCAGGCATTGGTAAATTTCCGATAACGGGCTCGGCGCAATGCTCTGACTATTAGTGCCATTTATATCCATTAATATCTTAAAAGCATCCGCGTTTGTGAAATAAAGGGAAACACTAGAATATATTTCGGAATTGCGCTTCCGTAAATCCTACAAAAAGGTTGTTCCATTAGTTGTTCAATATTTTGTGATATATATTTTTTCTGCATTCACTATTAGCTATTGGAAGGGTTGAAGTGACTGGAGAAACTGTTGTCACTTTGTTCATACATGCCTATTAAACGAACAATTACCAGTTAACGGCGGATAATGCATATTTTTTTTGAAAGTATCAAACAGTGTTGAAAAAAGTAATGTGCAAGTTATTTGTTTACACCTTCTTCCATATTTCAATTTATTGGGTGAGTGTCGTCAGTGTGGAATGCAACTTTACAAGCAATTCGATGTTATCGAACTTTACAATTTTACAATTCGGACATTGGGTAAATTGTGGCAACCATTGTGTTGTTGAATTGAATATTCTTGCAAAGGCATTACCAATGCATTGTTATTCGCCAAGCGACGCACATTATCTACAGCTGTTTCTAAAGGGCGCATACAGTAATCACAAATATCGTAAACATTTATATAATTTACTTACTTTTGTTCAGGGTCCTTCCACTTTTTGTTTGAAGAATCTAGTATCTCTTCATGAAACCACTATTAGCGAATCTAAAAAGATAAAAATACATTGGGAGCGCTAAAAGCAAAACTTTAAGAAATAAATTTGCATGTTGTTTGAAAATTAAAAAAAAAAAATATGTGTTTGTATAATCAAGCAAATCAGAATTTCTATCTGCAATTAGAAATCATTCAATAAAATCTTTAGGAACAACATATAAACATAATTTTTTATTCACCCGCTAGAGTAGAGTGGGTGGACACTGAAGTGATTTTGTGTTGTTTTTAATGTTCACCAAACGCCTGGCTATCGTCACCACAAGATTAAAAAAAACGTTAATTACTTTTTCATTTATCAACATAACCATTCACGTACTTTTTAAGAATAAATTTTGTTTTTGTGTTTCCGATGATCTAAACATGAGAAATCGTATCCACCAGTGAAAAAATGTATCTCATTCACCAAGCCATTTCTCCGACAGATGTCATAAAAAAATTCCGAAAAATTTATGTATACACTCCACGATATACCTAATAATATGTGAAAAAAGTTCTATTGTAGAATAAAAATTTCCATGAAAAAAAAAGCAGCCCATGTTACCCTACTGACCCCTTAAGTAAATCAAAAAACAGAGCATAATAAACTTTAAAAGCGGTGAGTGTTAAAATACTTTATAAATATTTATTTATTTGGGAGAGGGTTCACACAAAAGGGATATCGTGAAGAGCGCGTTTTCTTAGCTCTCCTGTTAGATACCTACTTAGATCCCACAATCCACTCAAAGATAAATCCCTGGGGATTCCACCCTGAGGAATTTCTGAGCATCAGCTATAGGAATAGCTCAGGAAATGTTAGCACATACCATCTCTGGTAACAAGGAGGATTATAGCCCGTTCACAAGGAGCCCCGATTAACTGATCGACAAAGCGTCCAGGCGCTTAAAGTTGTGTGATATTAATCTGCCAGAAGTAAACCGCTATAATTACCTGACGAACTTAGTGTGAAATGAAATTTCATTGAACTGTGAGAACATATTTTGGCAAAATAAATGTTTATGTAAATTAATTAATGATTTTGCATTTTAGGGTTTATATATGTATGCATTTTCAAAGTGTTTAATTTAGTGTTTTATATATATTTTATTAAATACCCAATCTAATATTTTTCAGCAGTAACTAACAACACTAGCAGGTCGGCTGCGCCAACACAAGGCACCACTTACAGTAAAAGTTCAATAAGTGTGAGAGAAGGAGAGAACGCTCTTGCTGGTCTAGGCATATTAATATAAGAGTTAATTGCGCTCACCCATGACCAAAACCAAAGGCATGTTAATCAACATATGCGAAACATAATATACAAGATTTCGCAATTGCAAAAACAAGCAGTAACAGAGGTTAGAGAGTCGGCAATACACCCGATCGCCCAGACGAAAAGAGGTTGCATTACATGGTTGAGAAGCAGATCCAAAAACAAAACAAACGATCATGTATCAATTCGCCAAAAACCCGAGCAAGAACAAATTTAATTAGTCGGTTCAAACGATCAATAATATCAAATGATGTTTCTACTACTCAAATGTTTGAAGCCACTGCAAAGTCGTCAGCGATAAGACAATTAAGCACGCAGCCAAAGAAAGGGCCTGATAATAAAGCGACAACAACAAAGCCAATGGCAGAACGGTGAAATATAGTTGCAAAGAAACCAGAAGACAGCAAAATTTAATAAATTTTTAATATTAATTTAAAAAAAGGGGACCTTTGAAATGCAGAAATTCTACGAAAAATCAAGTCCGACTCAACACTCAGCGTCACAAGATACGTCACAAAGATACGTAAAACTCAAAGTGGTGAAATGTTGCTACAATTAAGCAAAGCAGTAATTTCAACCGATTCTCAGGAGACCATAAAGAAATGTCTTGGCGATCAGGTCCAAGTTAAACTTCTGATCCTCACAGACTCTACTGGAATGCGAAGACCTTCATTAAGTCACAAGCAAGAAAGAAGTTCTTTATTCTCTACTGAGAGAGTTAGGAAAGCTTGGATTGACGATCTCAAAGATTAAGAGCTTAATATCGGTATACTGCTTGAAACGATTGTTTCATGTCTCTAATTGTCACAATCGTAATTTAATGATTCTGTTAGTCAGGAGTCTCATTTTGGTATTCTTTCAGATACAGTATACTACTATACAGTACACTACTATACTGTATCTGTCAAAATACCAAAATGAGTCTAGTCTAGAGGTTCGAATTTCGAGCTTTTTTCAACAATTAATAAAAAAAAGAAGCACTCATTTGTTTATTAAACTTAGAAGAATACACAAAATAAATTTAAAAAAAAAATTGTTTACGTCCTTGAAGAAAAGGGGGCAAACAGAGGCCGGGTCCTCATCGCCATGATTTTTACCCTTGTCGTCATTTGAAAAATAAATCAATGACAGATTCTTAATGAGTACGAATGTCGCTATGTCATGAAGCAGCAAAATTAAAAAAAAAAATTCATAAGATGACGGCTACTCAAAAAAAAGTCGGTTTTTTCACTAATTTTTCGATTTTGTCGATTTTTTTTGAAAATATTATTAATTTAAAGTTTTCATTTTTGTTGCTTCTAGTGATAGAGTTATATTAAAGAATATTCATGCTAAATTTCAAACAAATCGACTGATTAGAAATTGAGATATTGTGGAAAAACGCGTTTAAAGTTTTACGTTAAGTTTCGGGCAGCGTAATAGATAGATAGTTCYCTCAACTGGTCTAGTTGCCACGTAACTAAAATGGCTATAACTTTGAAAATAATTTGGGTTTTCAAAAATTCTTTTACGGAGATATTTTTGAATATCAAATCTATCGAATTATGAAAAAAAAAATTTCGATTTTTTCAAATTTATAGACTAGAATACCCCCTTAAAACAGTCAATTGCCGAAAAGCAAATAGATGTGGTTCTACTAAGTGAATAAAATCGGACAAGGCGTAACCTGGATATGTGACACTCGAAATGAAGCGGATATATGGAAATGTAAGGCTAACCTTGCCCAACTGGAATCACCCTTCTCTTCTGATGGTTTTATTCGAACAACTACATTAATATATATAGTTGATATTTACCTCCTTACTTATTCTCAACGAAGAAGAATTTAATCATGTTATCGACAACATAGTGGGCGATGCCAGATGCAAAACCAAAGTATAATAGCTGCAAAGGAACCAACAGCAGAGGAAAAACGGTGATAGACTTAATGTTCGACTTTGTGAAGATCTCACTCAGAAATTAGTGATCATTATACTTTTAGCGATCACTATGCATTTATATTCGAGATAAATACTACACACACACGACAGTCCTAAAAAGAAGTAACTGGCGACCCAAAATATTCGACCCATACCTTTTGGCAGTGGCCTTCAGTCCTGTGCCGTAGCTACAACTTCGGCCGCCCCCYTTTACTCTACCTACCTACAAATTTCATGAGGTGGTTCAGACAAAAGTGAATTTTTACAAAATATCTTCTACATTAAGCATAAAAAATTTGGGAACTAGAAGCCACACAAATTTTGAAGTTCCAAAATTCTCATAATTTTTTTTTGAGGAAATTGATAGTAAATTTACAAGACATCTTATTAAAAGCCATAGAAAAAACCTATTTTCGCCCTATATCTAGTACACTTTTGACACGATTTTTGCCCGAAAAAAGAAAAAGAAAAGTGCATCTTTAAGTTCTATCACTATTTTTAAGAAAGATATAAGCCAAAAGATATAAGACAAATTCAAAGACTGAAGAGTATTTGAGTAAAAATTAATATTTTTCATTGTTATTCAGATTATTACATTGTGAGTGTACAACACTTTATCTTTTATAATAAATTTTGTAAAAAAATTGTTGAAGTATTTTTCTGAATATTGAGTGAAAATCGTTTTACCGCCCCCAAGACGTTGCGCCCGGGGCGACGGCCCCCTTCGCCCCCACTTTCGGTACTCTTCTCTATCCACCCCCACTCCATCAAGAGATCGGCAGAGTACCACAAGCCCAGATTATACCGGCTGTTTTGAATGAAGAAGTCCAAGAAGCATGCAATTGGTTAAACCCATATAAAACCCCGGAACCAGATGGAATTCCGAATATAGCGCTAAACCAATGACAGAACCAACCCACCACCTGCATGTTAGACTTCTGGAGCGGATCACACACCAACAGCATAACAAAAAAAAAATCGGATTCAGGAAGCAAGCCTCACATCGCAGCGGTAACCCTAGTAAAGACCCTGGTTGAACGGCCTATAAGCAAGAAAAGATGGTAAGAAGGCACAATATAGTAATGTATGGTTGTAACCCAGCATTAATAAGCGATTGGCTCGAAATTAACGGACTGAACCCAGCAGAACCCAAAACCGAAGCGGTATTTATTACTGGCAGAAAAGTCCGTGGAGTAGGGATCGGAAACATTTAGCTTACACATGCGAAAAAGTTACAAACGATTAATGCTCAACATCCGGGGGCGAAAGCAAAATAGAAGGCGACTGTTAGCTGGTTTACTAAAGTTAGTAGCGCTGTTTGTCTTCCTTCGAAATAAAATCATAGCGACTTATAACTGAATGCATTGACATGAGGTCCAGGCTTTCGATGCTTCATCCTCGTGAAAAAAAAGAAAACAATAAAAATAAAAAACATAATGTTATATTATTTGGTGACGTACCTGCAAGGGAAAGAAAGGAAAGTGTTGAGTGTCATCTAATGAATTTCGGCATTACAAAGCTCACCCAAAAACTTCGCGACCTTTTCCCTAAGATCTCTAATACATGCTGTAAACGGGTATCACCAATCAACCATTCGAATGACCGTTTTCTAGTTATCACTATTGTCGAAACTAAAAGAAATAAAAAATAAAATAATAAAAACGCTTTGTAACACCAGCTACATAAAGATTAAATCAATAACAATGGTGCTGTTAATCACTTTGCACTCATTTTTCATTTACTCTAAGTATTATAATATAAATTTTCAAACTACATGGAGTCTAATCGCATTTTCTTATTCAGATTACTAGCTGCACTCTCTAATATACGACGCCTTTGTGCCTGCTAATCCATCTTTGACATAGCGCGTTGTATTCCACACTGGCACTCACCTAAATCTAACAGCATTGCATTGTATTCGTAGGATGCAGGCTGTTTAATAACGCTATTAAATGCTTCCTTAAGTATTTTCTTATTGAACTAGCCTGTGAATCTGTTATTGTTGGTGGCAGATTTGAGTTGAGTTGTTCGAATGCTTCTACAACGGGTCCCATGAGGCTTGGGCGCAATGACTGCCAGTGCAAGTTATAAGATTTCCCAAAGGATAGTTCGATCTTTCTTTTTCTGAAAAGATTATAATTAAATAAATATTAATAAAATATTAGAAACTTCCCTCGCTCCTTTAATTTTTCTTCGAATGGCAATTCAGTGGCGGCAATTTTTAAAAGTTTCATTTTATAAATGAGATACACATTCAAAAAATATACTTATACTTATGATTAATGTTGCTACAATAGAGTTTTTCCCTTTAAAAAAAAAAAAAAAGAGGTGAAACTTTACAAATTTTTTGTGAATTGGTTACCTCGATCATGTAGGGCATTTTTCTGTGACCAATGAATACACAAACAAATAACCTGTCGACCAGTTTTCTGTAAACCATAGATGACCATAACAATAACCAAAGAAACTATTTTCAGTAACAGAAGAACCAAGTGCGCAAAATCAAGAAGAGAGAGCTAGTAATTTAGACATCGAAAGCATAAACCCCATGTCAGTGTAAAACTTTAAACCGAACTACTAAACCTCCTACTACCGATCCCCCGGGTACTTTCTTCTTCTTCTTCTTAATTGGCATGGACAACGCTTACGCGATTATAACCGAGTTAAGAACTACGCTACGTGGTGCCAATTGGATATTCCAAGAGTAGCTAGGTCCTCTCCACTTGGTCCTTCCAACAGAGTGGAGGTCTTCCTCTGCTTCTCCCGGCGGGTACAGTGTCGAATACTTTCAGAGCTGGAACGTTTTCGTCCATTCAGACAACATGACCTAGCCAGCAAAGCCGCTGTCTTTTAATTCGTTGAACTATGTCAATGTCGTCATATATAATATCTTGTACAGCTAATCGTTCCATCGAAAGCGATATTCTCCGTGGCCAACGCGCAAAGGACCATAAATCTTTCGCAGAACTTTTCTCTGGAAAACTCGCAGTGCCGACTCATCAGTTGTTGTCATCGTCTAAGTCTCTGCACCATATAGCAGGACGGGAATTATGGGTGACCTAGAGTTTAGCTTTTTTCGTCGAGGGAGGTCTTTGCTTCTCAATTGCCTACTCAGTCCGAAGCACCTGTTGACAAGAATTATCCTGGGTTGGCTGACATTGTTGGTGGTTTTTACGCTGGTTCCAGGATAGACGAAATTATCTACGACTTCAAAGTTATGACTGTCAAGAGTGACGTGAGAGCCAAGTCGCGAGTGCGACGACTGTTTGTTTGACGACAGGAGTTATTTCGTCTTGCTCTCGTTCACTGCCAAACCCATCTGCTTTGCTTCCTTGTCCAGTCTGGTGGAAGCAAAATTAACGGCGCGGGTGTTGAGGCCGATGATATCAATATCATCTACACTTTTGTAGAAGATGGTACCTTCTCTATTTAGTTCTGTAGCTCGAATTATTTTCCTTAGAAGCAGGTTGAAGAAGTCGCACGAGAGGGAGTCGCCTTGTCTGAAACCTCGTTTGATATCGAAAGGCTCGGAGAAGTCTTTCCCTTCCCCGATCCCGGGATCTCCTTTTTTGTGGATTAGGCATAGCACACTTAAATTCCAATCGTTGGGCATACTTTCGTCCGACCATAGTTTACAAAGAAGCTGATTCACGCTTCTTATCAGTTCTTCGCCAACGGTTTTGAATAGCTCGGCCGGCAATCCATCGGCCCCCGCCGCTTTGTTGTTCTTCAGGCGGGTAATTGCTATTCGAACTTCTTCATGTTCGGGCAATGGAACGTCTGCTCCATCGTCGTCGATTGGCGAATTGGGTTCGCTTTTTCCTGGCGTTATACTCTCAATGCGATTCAGCAGGCGGGAGAAGTGTTCCCTCCATAATTTTAGTATGCTCTGGGCATCGGTTACTGGATCACCTCCATGAGTTTTACAAGAGTATGCTCCGGTTTCGACACCTTCTGTTAGTTGCCGTATTTTTTCGTTGAATTTTCGAGCATTACCACTGTCGGCCAGCTTATCAAGCTCTTCGTACTCACGCATTTCCGCCTCTTTCTTTTTCTGTCTGCAAATGCGTCTCGCTTCCCTCTTCAACTCTCGGTATCTATCCCATCCCGCACGTGTTCTGTGTTCCCCCGGTAGCACCGTCAAGTATTTCGTCGGAAGGATGGTTGGGTATTACATATACATACGTTATGGTGCTCATACAGCTATGGACAGAGATTTAACGCACTTGCATTCATAATTAGAAACGTTACCGTTACTTTTAAGACAGCGATATTTTTATGAATTTGTTATTAGTAGATCAATACTGCTTCTGTCGCCTCTTTAAATACGGGGAAAGTAACCGTTATCATTTCCCCTCAGATACCGTTAATCGTTTTTGTTAAATTTCGTCATAAATTCGTTGGACCATGATTTAGCGCACTTATAGTTTTCGGTCATTAGTTGTATTTGGTCAAACAAAGAATTAATCTCAGTTGTAAACCTGTATTCAATACTGTTCGATTGAAGAAAGAAAAATTATTTCTGACCTTTACAAAAACGGTACAAATCAAGTAAAAAATAGTACAATGTTCAAGAAAAATGGTGTACAATGCCATCAAAAATATTAGAGTGAAACAAATTTGTTAAAAAAAAAATAAATTTCGTAGGGCTCCCTCTCGCAAAACAACCCCCCGCGAGGATAAAATAATTCTTAGGAATTGTAAAGCTGATCCTTTCAAATCCTCACGCGCGATTATGGTAGGAGTCAATGCAGAATTGGAATTAAACGTGTCAAGTAGACTAGTACGAAGACGTTTAAATGAAAATAATGTGTATGGACGTGTGATCAGAAAAAAACCGCTATTGTCGAAAAAAAAAAATATTAAAGCGCGTTTGTCATTCGCTCATAGCCATAGATCAAAAGATTTAAATTTTTGGAAAAGGATACTTTTTATGGACGAAACTAAAATAAACCGGTTTGGTCCTGATGGTAAAACATTTGTACATCGTGAAAAAAACCAAGAAGTCAATCCAAGGTACTCCAAAAAGCATGGGGGTCGTTTTACGGCGTAGAGTTGGACCCCTAGTAAAGTTAGAAGGGAATATGAATAAATTTGCATACCTTAATATACTGAAGAATACAATGGAGCCTGTAATGGAATATGCCTGTAAACTGGATCTTTATGCACGACAACATTCCCAAACATACAGCAAATGTAGTAAAAAACTGGCTTGCGCGAGAAAAAATTCCACTTCTCGATTGACTAGCGCAAAGTCCTGATCTAAACCCGATCGAGAACTTCAGCAATGATGTCAAAGAAAAAGTTGGGCAAAGAAAATTTACAAATTGCGACGAGCTTTGGGCAGGAATACAGGAAGCGTGGAACTCTATTCCTTAGGCAGATGCCAAAGGTTAATAGAGAACTTGCCACGCAGATGTGAAGCGGTGATAACGAATAACGGTCATTCCACTAAGTATTAACAAAGTATCAGAGAAATTTCACGCCACGTGTTAATAATATTTATTTTTCTTTGCTGATCTTTTAAAGTGCGTTAAATACTTGTTCAAGCCAATTTTGACTTAATAATGTAAACTGAACAAAACGTTCTATTATTATTATAGAAAACTAAGAAATTTTGGACTACTTTAGTTTTTAGTGAGGTCATAAATAGTTTTTTTACATTATAACGATTCTACTTTCTTTAAATATAACATTATTATGTATCATATTTCACATTAAGAAAGTGCGCTAAATCTCTGTCCATAGCTGTATGTATTATATATAAGCTAAGTACTCGATATGTTGAAAGAGGAGAAAATGTTACTTTTTTCAAGACTCTAGAACAGAAATAACATATCGGATAACGAAGCCATTATTAACTGATAAAAAATCGGTGACCAGTTACTTCGTAAAACGTTGTATTTTTAAACATGTCCAAACTTAAGTTTCATATTTAAATAAGTCATATTCCTTTTCTCCATGTCAATTTTTATTTCTTGCTTTGTCAAAAACTCTACTATTGTTATGACTTCGTTGACGATATAACCTTTTATTGACCACCAAACATTATTGTGTACAAAGATTTGCGCTTGGCTTCTGCCTCAGTTATTCGCCGGTCATTTTCATGTGAAGAAAATTCATCTGACTCTTCGTCGCTATCGACAACTATTTTGTC
Source organism: Bactrocera latifrons (assembly GCF_001853355.1). Classification (NCBI taxonomy): domain Eukaryota; kingdom Metazoa; phylum Arthropoda; class Insecta; order Diptera; family Tephritidae; genus Bactrocera; species Bactrocera latifrons. The sequence continues at coordinate 316,990 of NW_017536841.1, read as the reverse complement.
TACGTATTCAATATCGTTAGAAGTACCTCGTAAGATGTTATGCAATATAAAGAAAACAATAAACCAATTGGAACAAAGGATATTACTTTTTCGTCCTGAATTCGTATTCTTAATTCTTTGAGGTTTGGGAAGCAATGTTAAATCCTCGCACGATATCTGCTATGTCGCAAGTTGAAAGCTTTGAATAGTCCATTTGTTGTAAATTTGATCAAAATGGCGTGATAAAAATGGTCAGCAATGAATAAGCAGAATCTCCTGCTAGCCACTGAGAAGAAAAAAGTGAACCTTCCTGAGTGGAGACAGCACTAGTACGAAATAGGCGAGCATCGTGTACATTACCAAAGTGTCCCGATACTACATGCCGAATCCCTAATTGTTAAAATGGTTACCAACTGCTGCTTTTGCAAGTTTCAATTCAACGTCATACGTAAAGATCGCGAGCGAGATAATGGTGGTGGCCTAGCCTTCATATTGCACAACACCGTGCAGTATCGTCTRATCGATGAAGACATCGACCGCAGGGATACTACCCTAGAATGTCAGGGCATAGCTATCCGGTAAGGCGATGTCGAGCTCGAAATATTTAATATATACATCCCCCCAGTTACAT
>NW_017536841.1:295867-316375 GCF_001853355.1 Bactrocera latifrons | reverse complement strand
CCCAACCAACCCCACCCATCTAACACCCCTTTCCCTTTGGTCCGACCCCGTCGAAACAGCACGTTTCCTGGGCCTCCCGTTAGATGACATCGACGACAACACTGAYAWCCCTCACCATCCCAACGGGGACTGATAATCGTTACAACAACAACAACAACCATTTTAAATGGTTAAAATAGTCATATATATATATATATATATATTAACTCCAAAATAGAGGAAAATACACACTTTGTGATTTTATATTGCGTTTCACCATCTTCTACACCAAACAGTGTGCTACTTTCCGAATCCATGCACTTTCACCCGATGAACCCAAACGATATAAGGTTAGCTAGCCGTCTACCGAAAATTACCTAATGGATTGAGCGTTGTTAACTATATTTTATCAAGGAAAATAGCAACGTAAACTGATCTCTTGAGACTCGGAGCATTTGTTGGAAGCGTCCTTCGTCTAAATAGTCAAGAACATTAGATCTCCATTCCAAACACTTAGGCACATTTCGATAATTCCGCGATAGTTCTATAAGATAACTGTAAGACTTTCATCCAATTCATTTATTATTTTGCAGTGGCTATCGTCGTCTAAAAAGTTCAATTTTTTTAATTTTTTAAAGCTTAAAAAGTGAAATAAACAATTACCATCCAGATATAGTAATATATTATATTAGAAGCAGCTTCTTCAATTATAAAAAAGTTTTTGTTCCTCAGAAGTGTGTGGCATTTTTAAAAAATAAATCTTTCGCAATTTTGTTTTTTTTTTATTTATTCTATCACAATACTCGTTAAAATAGTCATTCACAAAAGTTTTGCATAATAGTCGTACCCTTGTACATTTCGGTATAGGATTTTTGCAATCTGCAATCTGGCAAGAGCAAGAGAATCCTCCTATCAGTGTTGAAAAGGTGAGATTCTAAGTTTTATCTAACAAATAAAATAAAATTCGGGGAAGTTGAAAAAAGTAACAGTTCAGCTGTTCAAAAATAAGTGAAAAGAGAGTTTTAAATAATTTTTTGTATAAAAAAGAGAAGAATGTCACGAAAGCCACCAATGAAGATTGTGAAGTTTATGGGAACGCTGCTGTATCAGTTCGTGAAGCACAACACTCGGTTCCGTTCTGGAAATTTCGATTTACACTGATGGAATAATGTCTCTAGCGGAAAAAATACAAAAAGTAATCGACCAAAATGATACATAATTGTTTATTTATTTTTTAGTATAAATATAAAAAAAAATGTTAAAAAATAGACACGAACAATTTCCACATAATGCCCTTGAAAAAAGGTGAAAGAAAAGTTCACACATACACTGAAAAAAGTCTCATGAATGTCGTAAAGTTTTTGTCAAATAATAAAAAGATTCACTACACTTACCTAAAAATCTTTAAAGTTCTAGTAGTTATAAAAGTTATGAGTCTTCGATACACTCTAACGATGTTAAAGAAGCACTGCAATAATGGGGTTTTACTATTAAATTAGTAGTAAATATTTTTAATAGGAACAAAGTCCCACAACCGATGTTCAAAATACAATTGATACCAAATTCTAACTTACTTAAGGAAAAGGGAATGCACCCGATTTACAACCTAAAATAGAGCAGATATTACACAATTACCGTTGAAGAACAACATAAAATAAATGGTCCAGTATAATGCACAAACAATCCCAGTGGGATATGGTAAACATTGGTAAGCGAGCAAGGTAATCGATGCAGCATGATTGTATCGCTTACTTCGACCGATGAAAATTAACACGGCGATGTCCTACGAAAAGTAACAGATCGCCCCTTTCGCTTACCATAGGGACGAAGAATTCTTCGATGCCAAAGTTAACGAAGAATTCTTCTATGACAAGGTCAATAGGATACTAGAAAAAATAGCATATTCATTTTGCTTTATTTATGAAAATACATATATGTATTTCGTTACGAAAATAAGTATTTATGTATACAAAGGAATGGTTTTCTTTTAATTTTGTGGCTGAGTCTCTTTTCGTTTTTTTCCAAGCAACGAAACTTAAAGAAAGGGTCTTTGACGAGTCTGATGCTTTTTTGAGTTTGGTGAGCTTACTCGGACTCGGCGAAACCTTCTACTTTTAAACATTCTACAAAAAAAGTTGAAACCATATGTAATTACAAATTTCCATCAATGATAAAAACACGAAAAACTTACCTAATAGTAACGCATTAAAGTGCTTCACTTTCTTCATTTTTAATTAGCGCAGTAGAATATAGCCGCATAGCTTACTTTTCGTATCGAAAAATTTTCTTCGGAGCATTCTTGCAAACGGTGAACTATTATCCCGCTGGGATATAACTGCCAACAGTATGGACACACGAAAACATACTGCACCCTACGCGCACCCTAATAAGACAGCTTAGTTCAAAAACAAACTCATTAAAAAGGATGAAAAATGGGAAACATTGAACATTTCATTTTATCACTTTTTGTTTTGCGATTCATCCCGCGCGTTTGCAATAACATCGTTTGCAAAGCTGATTTGGTTCTTATACCGCTTCGCACATCTGTTTATTGGBATGTGCATGTTTTTATTATACTCGATCAGCTGGAGAGGAATCGGGATATTGGCGAAACTTAAATTGTCATACTGACGTATTTGTACTTTGAACAATTCGTCTCACACTCATCGCATTTAAATATATTTTCGCACGTCAACAATTCCACCATCAACACTTCGTCACACACATTCGATGAGATTACCAACGCAAAATCACGCACCGGCTGCCGTTTCGAGGAAGCGGATTCTCGCCACACCGCTTGTCAACATTTATTTTAATCAACATTAAAATTTAAAACACTAAAACACCATATTACATATTATATTTTAGTTAACATACAAATAAAATTCATTTTTATTTAATAGCGTATGCTCAAAAGAAATTTTATATTCAAGTTAAACATGGTCCTTCGAACCTAAAAGGCAAGCGCTATTAATTAACAGCCACAAGAATAAGATAAAACAAAATCCAGTGCAGTGCGATGACGAGCAATAGCGAACAAACAAAACGAAAAACAACAGAAGTATAACGGCAAAAAAAATATATAAAATATATACGTAAAACAATAACATTATGTTTAGAACCAAGAAAGAGGTGACAATTAGTTACAATTTTAAAAGTACAAACAGCAAGAAAAAACTTACCGTAGGTGAAAATGGCACGATTCCGATTACTTTGGCGGAGGGGTAAAAAAACCGAATTTCCGTATAAATGGGGTATGTCCGGATAGGGAAGCTTCTCCAGAGGAGGAATATCCAAAAATAATATAAAAATTACTTATATTTTTTAAAATTTTCATGATTAAAAGTTCAAAAATATGCACTAATAACACAAGGTATTTCTATATCTTCTATTAAATTTATTCACGTTTTTCACTCTGTATATTTAAATATACACTCTAAACATTGAAATAAGTTCACATTTCAATTTTATTTTGTAATATTTCACCTAAATTTACTAATTTAAAAATCACTTAGCGAACTCGGCGTTGTAAAGGTTAGATTGTTTACAATTATGAGGAAAACGAGCGTTGCCACATCTTAAACACCAAATATGTAGGATTCTTAACGACCGGGTGGACTGAAGCACTTTCGCGTAGTACACCTTTCTGCGTTGGCGGCCTTCGGCCGCGCTTTAAAAAAATAACCCTGGCCGAGCGAATACCCGGGGGGACTGAAGTACTTTCGCGTAGTACTCCTTTCTGCGTTAAAAATAAAAAATATATTGAGTTTTTGTTATAAAGTGGTTAAAGTGGTTATATAAATTACTTATACATATGTATATACAATATTATTATATAATATTACTAATACATATATATAATATTACCTATTTGCTTAATAAATTTGCGAAAAAAAGGAATTTCAGCGAATTGCCTTATCATCACATGGCAGCGTATTAGGTAAAAAACTTACTAAAAGTGTAAGATATGGAGTTATTTACAAGTTTATAGTGTAATTTAATTACTTTGAAGTGAAAAATGTGAATAAAGTGTGTTTAATGTGGTGAAATAGCGTCTTGAAATGTACGAATTTTGCGAATTTTTGAACTTATCTGCTAAACTAAGCGGTAACTATAACTCTATATATTTAAGCAGGAGAACTTCCTCTTTCCAACGGTACCTTCAGATGGCGGCGCCAAAGAAATCGGAATTGTGCCGTGAAAATATACATAAATCTAAATAATAAATATTAAAAAAAAAACAACACCACACAGAAAATCGGGCACGAAACGTTAAAACAAAACATAATTAAAAAGAAAAAAACAGGTTTTTAAAAAAAAAAAAAAACACCAACAACAGACATACTAAAACCATGAATAACAAAGTGGAAGCGGAGGACATGGAGTTGGCACCAACGGCCCAAATACCCGCAGGCACATGCATACATACATATACATCTGAATTTTTCCCAAAAACCCTCATTGGAAAAGAGAGTGAAAGTATTATGTCCATTATTTATTTAATTTATGCACGCATGTCTATGCCTAAAACTACAGTCGTATTTAATGTTATATCTATAATTAAAATCCGACTCAACGGCTATTAACATTTTTTCAAAAAGAGAAATATTAACTTTGTATTCTAAAATCGCACAAAATTATCAAAAAAAAAAATCGAATATTTACTTGTAGCAAATTTCCGGCAGTACTCCTTATGTTTTATAAAGCACTAAACACGACTGCAAACAACAAGTAAGCAAAGGCAAAAATAGTCGAAAATATAAAATAAAAGGCAAAATCGAAAAAATATATATATATTATATCTACATATATGGACATATATAGCAAAACATATTTACGAAGCGCAAACCTTTTTTTTTTTTTGTCAATTCCGCTTTAAATCTCTCTCTCACTCTTTCAATAGCAATTATAAACAAACATACTACAAAGAAAAGATTCAAAAAAGCGAATTCATCTCTCTAACGAGCTCTCAATTGCTCAAGAATATAAGAATAATCATAAAAACGAACAATTCCTGCATACTTACATATGTAAATAGCGCGTTGATCTCTTCAACGAGCTCTCAATCGCACAAAACATAAGTACCTACATACGCATGTACATACACGTACACGTAGTAGGGTGTACCTAATTACACAACATTCGAACATAAGAAATATAAATTAATTAAACATAAAGCAAAATAAAAATAATAATAATAAAAATAAAATTCATTATACCGCAAGTAAATAAAAAACGTTATTAATGAAACTAACATTTTTAGCAAGATAATCGAAATTCAAAACTCTATTTACCTAAGAGAGTATTCGGTTCCACGCAATATGATTTTGCCTTATTTATATCAGTTACACTGAGAAAAAAAATTTAATTATTTTTACATATAAAAAATTAAAATAAAACTAAAATAGTTAATAACGAGAAAAATCAAAATACACCTGCAGGAGCTACACGCTCAAAACAGGCTATTAAATTTATTTCAGAAAGTGACAGTTTAAAAAGATGCTGCACTAGATTTGCCTCTTCACCGATTCACGAAAACTCGGAATCGTTTTTAGAAATAAAAAGTAAAAATCTTAAAAATTTTTGGAGTCGCCTCCAAGCGGCTCATGACGCCATTGTAGCTTCTGACGATTCAGAACTACCACAAAATTTTAAATTATCTGCTTACGCCATATACGAAAACTGCTTAGACGAATACGACGAAACAAAAGCTATGATCTCCGATCAACTAAAGTTCATTAAAGCAATTGCACCTGCTCCCCACAGTATAGTAGAGCTGCCACAAATAGACAGTCAAAAGGCAAGTTCAGGCATCCAAATCGAGGTGCCCGCATGTGACACAAAAACATTCTATGGAGGTTATGAAGAATGACCGTCCTTCCGGGACATGTTTACAGCCGTTTACATCAACCATCCAGAATTATCACAAGCGCAAAAATTGTATCACCTCCGATACAAAACGAAATTTCAAGCTGGCGTCATAGTAAAATAGATCGCATTAAATGACGACAATTTTAATATGGCTTGGGAAGCTTTAAAATCAAGATACGAGAATGAACGAATAATGGTCGATAAGCAGATAACAATTTTAATGAACTTGCCAAAAAATCAAAAGGGAACCAGTGAAGAATTTATCAAACTTCAATCCACTGTTTCCAATTGTTTGTCGATTCTGTCGACACAAAATATTCCCACAGACAGCTGGGACCCAATTCTAGTAAACATTTGCACCGCCGCATTACAGAAAAGTCGTTACTTCTGTGGGAGCAATCGCTCTCATCACGAAAAAAGTGCCCAACGTGGAAACAAATGAAATATTTTCTCACCACCCAATATGAAATTGCGGAAAGGTTAGAAGAAAAAATAATCAAGACTAAGATTATTAAACACGACCAAAATAGAAGCTTAAATAAACCCCAAGCTAGAAGCAAAAACAAGTAAAAAAAAATTTTAACAAAGCACAATCGTTCATATCCAAACAAAGAAAACATATGTCATGCGAACTATGTACAAGAGGGAATAAGCTTAAAACTTGCGAGAAGTTTGAAAAATTAAACATTAACGAAATAAACAACTTTGTTAGATCAAAAAGACTATGTACAAACTGCTTGGCCCATGCACACAATCTTAAAAATTGCAAAAGCAAATGTAATTGCTTATATTGTCACAATGCTTATTACAGCAGATATTCCAACTCACTCCAAAGAGCCGCTTACACTAAAAGAACTGCGGGTTTAATTGTAAAAGCAAATACCTTAATTCACAATGAGGAAATTTCAAAAGTTAAGAAAACTTTCCTTTAATCAAATAAAACCGTAGAAGATCAATATTGTGAAGACTTCTCTACAGCCGCAACTACTAGATCAAAAATTGGCCGGAACGTCGTACAACTACCACTAGAGCCACAATTTTTCAATATTCCACAAATAGGTTTAAAAAACAAAGTCAGATTTATCTCTGACAGTCCATATATTAAAAGCACATACAACTTTTCGACGACGCAGAATGGCTTTCGCCAATAATGGAAAAAAAAATCTGAATAAATCCTAGAGCGGGCTACTAAACTCCAAAATAGTGCACACGCACTGAAATATAAAACATAATATAACACAGTTGTATTAAAAAGTCGAAAAATCGACACCTTTTATACATTTGCGAAAATAAATAAAATCTCAAAAGGTTGTTAAGGAATCACCATACTCCCAATGCGATAAAGTGACGCACCTACACTTACAAAAGGCAAAGGTCGCTCTTATCACATCTACCCAAGCACTCCTCATATGGGTGAGTTAGGGAATCAGCTCTACCAAGCATCAATTTAGTTATGAAGAATTTTCCACTCTATGAATCGAAGCCGTTCTCCATTCACGGCCATTCTCTCGCAAAATCCCTCTAATGTCATAGTCCTAAATCTAGGGCTAAGGAGTACCCATTTTGGTTATTATCCTTCATAAGCCGATAACATACTTAGGAAAGACAAATAATAAACAACCGGTATACCATACCAATGAAATAATATATTTAAATAACCGCTGATGAAATAAATAAAAGCAAACAACGTATACACACCTTTACTACAATAATAAGTCGGATAAACAAGCAAAATATAGGCAGTACGCCGATATACATGCAATAGCATATACTATACATACGAAATACTAGGCAAAATATTTGCCTAGGGGCCCAGGATGTTTAAATGAGTTAGGTTTCCACCCACTACCCGAAAAAACTGGCGCACCCTAATAAGACAGCTTAGTTCACCACAGTTGAGTACACCACAACACAACTCACCAAGCCTATACACCAACAAACTCATCAAAAAGGATGAAAAATGGAAAACATTCAAAATTTCATTTCACACTTTTCGTTGGCTGATTTGGTCGTTACACCACTTCGCACATCTGTTTATTGGGATGTGCATGTTTTTATTATACTCGATCAGCTGGAGAGGAATCGGGATATTGGCGAAACTTAAATTGTCATACTGACGTATTTGTACTTTGAACAATTCGTCGCATATCAATATATTTTCGCACGTCAACAATTCGACTATCAACACTTCGTCACACACATTCGATGAGATTACCAACGCAAAATTCACGGACCGGCTGCTGTTTCGAGGAAATCGAGGCTCGCCGCACCGCTGGTCGACATTTATTTTAATCAACATTAAAATTTAAAGCACTAAAACACCATATTACATATTATATTTTAGTTAATTTTATTGTTAACATACAAATAAAATTCATTTTTATTTAAGAGCGTATGCTGAAAAGAAATTTTGTATTCACGTTAAACACATTGTATATCAAAATTTAAAAACGAAATTGTCTGTCGGAATTCAAGCACGTCGTAATCGAATGAATTCTTCTTCTGAGGAAAATATTGCATTCCCTGTCCATGTTTCAAAACCAGTAAATCTTAAAGACAATACAACACAATGGAGCTAGGCAAATGTGGTGCAAGGTAACGCTGCACAAATGCAATTGTCTCAAAAGCAACCAAATAGAATCGTTGAAACTATGATTTTAAATCCTGCGATTGTATGACATGGTTATGTATTCAATGCAAAATATAATTCAAGAGATAATCAAAAATTTTTTTTGGCGAAACCTGTAGATAAGAACGTTAAGCACCACAATAAAACCATCAATAAATCATCAAGCCACGCAAAGGCGTTACTTCCGAAGGTTAATAATCAAACATCAATCCTCCACTGAAGACCAAGAGCAACTTAACATGGGAATATTTATGTAAGTAGAAAGTTCAGCAGCTACTATTCTGAGAATTCCATTCGAGAGTAATATAGTATTCGAATCAGATCAAATACAAAATCAGAGATTTTTTAAATTCTAAACGATGGACTCCCAAACCCTCCGGATACTTCTTAATACCGCAATCCGTACGGCAACCGAAAATTCAAGGCAGGAATTCCAGACCCGCATAGATGAGTTGACAAACAGGTTAGCCAGAATTGAAACTCCAACCCAGGTCATCCAATATGAACCAGTCACGATCCAACCAAACGTAGTGTGTGACGAATATTTGGGTCTGGTAAAAACCATGCCAGAATTCAAGGGCGACCCTACCCGCTATGTATATTGGCCGCGCACACTGCCTATAAGGTTTTTGGAAATTTCCAGGGTAGCTATAGGCACTACCAAGCCGTGGGTATCATCATCGCCTACGCCGATAAGAGGCCTATCCATTTGATAGAGCAGGAACTCTCCACTTTGAGGCAGGGTAAACTTTCAGTGATAGGTTTCTGCGATGATGTTGAAAGGAAGCTGACCCTTATAATTAACAAAACCATTATGACCCATGGTGGAAATGCCTCCCTAATAGAATCACTCAATAATATGTATCGCGAAGACGCTCTTCGTGTTTTTATCTCAGGACTCACTCGTCCTTTGTGCGACATATTGTTTTCCTCCAGGCCTAGCGATCTCTACTCTGCATTAGCTTTAGCACAGGAGCTTGAATCAAATCAAGCTAGGTCAATGTTTGCCCAGTCCTTTTACATGAAAACAATTCAGGCTCCCAACCAATTTTCATATTTATCACAATACCGAACGATTCGGCCTGACCAACAGCGACAAACCCAGGCACAAAGGGTCGTACCAATGGATGTAGATCCATCGCCCTCAAGGTTCAGACAAAATGGACCCCCACCAATAAACAGGAATGACGAGAGGGTCCATCAAGGAGCCTATCCAAGGGCTCCTCGTACAGGTATTGGCAACCCCAGTGGCTTGTCCAACCGAAACACCACTCAAAGCTTCGGAAAACAGGTACCAGATTTTGAGTAGGGAAAGGCCAGAGAAAAGACCACACGGGAGTGGCCAGCAGGCACTACCAAAGTTACAAAGGATAAACAACCTTACCCATGAGCAGGATGAGTCTGAAGGAGAATATTGGAATAATGACAATAATGATAATTACCACCAGAGCGAGGTGTATGAAGAATTTAAACCTGTCGAATACCAAAACGAGGCAAATGACGAGGTGATTTTTTTAGGGCAAAAGCCCTCTTACCCTCGAGCGGACAATCGGGGGAAGAGGTATAAAATTCCTTATCGACACTGGTGCCGCGAAGAGTTACATAAAATATCGCAGTGATCTAAAGGGAATCAAACCCGCAAACCGCACCTTTACAGTCGAATCCATCCACGGCACCACTGAAATTGACAAATATTGTACCATCAACATTTTTAACAAAAATACTAGATTTTTTATCCTACCCAACCTAGACACTTTCGACGGTATCATAGGTTTTGACCTATTAACCGAAGTGAACGGTAAAATATATTGTAAAAACGGTCTTCTTAGTTATAATGGTGGACAGGAAAGGGAAAGGCTCTTTTATCACTATTACCCGGACGTGAATAAATTAATAGAAACAAACGTGAGCGAGTTGGATATTCTTAAATTATTGCAACAACATGCTAAAATAAGGACCACCGATGACCTTCCGGTTTACTCAAAAAGCTACCCATACCCCATAGCTTCAGCCGAGTTTGTCATTAAGGAGATTTCAAACCTCTTGCGTGATGGTATAATAAGACCATCCCGCTCTTTTTATAATAATCCGATTTGGGTTGTAAGTAAAAAGGGCGTCGATGAAGATGTCAATAGGAAGTCCAGACTCGTGATAGATTTTAGAAAAGTGAACAACAAAACGGTTAGTGACAAGTATCCAATCCCGGATACTTCTGTAATTCTGGCTAATATTGGAAATGCCAGGTTTTTTTCAACAATAGACCTCAAGTCCGGCTTCCACCAAATTAAGTTAGCTGAAAAGGATCGGGAAAAAACAGCATTCTCAGTCAATAACGGCAAGTACGAGTTCTGTAGGCTCCCTTTTGGCTTAAAAAATGCGCCCAGCATCTTCCAGAGGGCTATCGATGACGTATTAAGAGAAAAAATCGGTCAAATATGCCATGTCTACGTGGACGATGTGATAATTTTTTCAGAAAGTGCTGAGCAACATGCAAAGGAGATAGACCAGGTACTACACAAACTTCATGCCGCTAACATGCGAGTGTCCGCTGACATCCAAATTTTTTCAAGAAAGCGTCGAATTTCTGGGCTTTACAGTGTCTAAAGAAGGTATAAAGACATGCCCCGATAAAGTCAGGGATATTTTGGACTTCGCTGTCCCCAAATCCTTGAGAGCCTTACGCTCATTCTTGGGATTTTCCGGCTATTACAGACGATTCGTAAAGGAATACGCTGCGATTACAAAGCCCCTAACAAAATACTTGCGTGGGGAAAATGGAAATATCGGTGCTAAGCGATCCCGGAAAATCGAAATAACATTAGATGAAGAAACACATAACGCCTTTGGTAGAATTAAAAAGATTCTTGCATCAGAGGATGTACTGCTCCTTTACCCAGACTACAAGCAGCCCTTTGATCTGACAACGGACGCCTCTTCACATGCCATAGGCGCTGTTTTGTCGCAAAACGGCAGACCTATCACCATGATCTCGAGAACTCTGTCTATGCGACCAATGAACGAGAGCTCTTGGCGATCGTATGGGCTAAAAATTGCGTAACTATTTGTACGGCGTAAAACCCTTAAACATCATCATCACTCACTTTCGCTCTGTCCCATAAAAACTCAAATGCAAAGATGAAAAGGTGGGGCGCTTTTGTTGAGGAGTTTTCACCCAAATTTCACTACAAACCCCGTAAAGGAAACTTTATCGCCGATGCACTTTCCCGGCAATACATAAATGCTTTGGATCATGAGTTAGACACAGAAAGTATGGCCATCAACAGCGAGTTGTCACTCACTCATGCAATACCTACCGTAGAGAACCCCATTAATTGTTTCCAAACTCAGATTATTTTGGAAGAGGGAGCCAAAATACCGGTTAGCACGTGAATCCTCTTTAAGACACGAGTGAGGCATCGAATATCGTTCAGTAACGTACAGGATTTACTGAAATCCATYAAACAATGTGTTAACCCGAACGTCGTTAACGGGTTGCTATTATTATTTTTCAAGAGGGAGCCAAATTACCGATTAGCACGTCAACCCTCTTTAAGACACAAGTGAGGCATCGAATATCGTTCAGTAACGTACAGGATTTACTGAAATCCATCAAACAATGTGTTAACCCGAACGTCGTTAACGGGTTGCTATGCGAACTCCCCACTCTGGCACTGATCCAAAGCGAACTTACCACATCTTTCCCGGGAATAAAGTTCCGTCACACTACAAAACAGGTTATCGACATTTTCAATAAGGAAGACCAAAGAGAAATCTTCCAAACCAAACACAGTTGCGCACATAGATCCTGTCGCGAAAATGAACAACAAGTCCTAGAGAATTACTACTTTCCTGACTTAAGGAAATTGTTAAAAGAAATAGTTTTAAATTGCAAAATTTGTCACGAAGCCAAATACCCACCACATCCCCCAAACCCCGAAATAGGGTCAACCCCCATACCTTTCTACCCAGGAGAAATCCTTCACATTGACATTTATTCAACAGACGCATTTTCTCACAAGAATAGATAAATTCTTTAAATTTGCAATAGTTTTTCCAATAAAATCTAGGGCCATATTAGATATTAAGGAACCAATCTATGAACTCCTCCACCTTTACAAAAACACTAAGGTTATGGTTTGCGATAACGAGAGGTCATTGAATTCTGAGACTATTAGAGCAATCCTAAAAAAACACGTCACGATCTACACCACACCACCGGCTCATAGTACGACTAACAGCCAAGTGGAAAGGTTGCACAGTACATTAACGGAAATCGCACGCTGCCAAAAGCTCGCGACCTGCATTTCCAACACGGCCGAATTAATCCTGCTAGCCACGGCTAAATACAACCGCACCATACACTCCGTAACAGGCCAGAAACCCATAGATGTAATACATGCAGCGAATGACGAACTTCTTAAGGAAATAAAAAACAAACCCAACAAAAGGATTTAAAAACATACAATATAAAAAGACAAACAAGACAATATAAGTCAGGAGAAAAAGTTTTTGTAGTTTTTGTAAAGACCAACAGGAGAATAGGAAACAAATAAACGAATTGACGGTGACAGTTAATAAACTTTCGGCACAGGCAAAACGGACGCAGATCGACACGGGAAATCTCTCTTCTTTAGTCAGTGCTAGAAATAGAGCGGTGATAATGGAATTAGAAACCATTATAACGTCAGTAGCTCTAGGAATAGTAAATGTTAGTAACCCCATTCTGCTTAATGGCGTGGAAATAAATAATATATTAGCTGCTGAGCTCTCTACAAATACCAGTATAGCTGACATACTTTCTGTTTCTAAACTTAAGATATTTCAGAATACACAATTTATTTATTTCATTATTAAATACCCAAAAATAGCTAGAGTTTGTAATAAAGTAAAGTTGCTGCCCGTAATCCAGAAAGGAATGATTATTTCCTTAGAAACAAATCTTATGGCCGAAAGCAACAGAGAATACATCCCACTTCATAATTGCAAGGAAGCCATAATAGCAAACTTCTGCCAACCCTTGAAAGAAAGTCCCTGTGTACGACAACTATTGAACCAGCACTTCGCAGAATGCAAATCCAAATCCGCCGATCACGTTCCCGCTCTTGAGGAGATCGATAACGGCGTAATTCTAATTAATAAAAAATTAAAATTTGACAATATTAGCCAGAGGAACCTTTTTGATAACATTCAAAGGCGAAGTTATCGCATCCTGAAGCAGTACCCGCGCAACACGTTAATTTTACAGAACATATCGAGTTGTTATCATTCCCACACCTACAAAGAGTTAATATAAAAAACCTCAGGCACATAGCGCACCTACAGAATCTTATTGAAACCCGCTCCATACAATCGGGAACCACCTTGCTCGTAATTCTAATTGCCACCGCTATGAGCATAGCAATATTTCTGCGAAAACGACAAAGAAATATGGTAGTACTGAAGACATCATAAAGGAAACCGTGGACGCTTTCACTTCAAGAGGGGGAGTAGTTAGCACAGGTAACCAAACATCCGGCAATAATATCACTTGCATCGAATTCGCTGACGGCGCGTCTGCAGCTTTACACGTTAATAAGAACTCAACATCGCATCCCGCCATTATGCTGATGGAACACTTTTAGCCTTGCGCGTGACAACAACAAAATAAACGCAAGACAGCAAAGAATTAGATAAACAGTTGCTAGTGTAAGCAACTAAGAAGTCACGCGGCCAATAACGTGCAGCAACTAAAGTTAGGTAAAAGTAGTATAGGTATTCAGACGCTAAGTCGCTCTTATGTAGCCAGTTATTTGAACTCTTCCGCTGAGACCGGCTGCCCTTGGGATTACCAAGGGAAATAAAAAGTTTTAAAAAAACAAATTCCAAGGAATTTTATTACTTATATTGGAACTTATTAGATTTCTGGATGAAAATAATATAGTTGTTATGTTAATATCAGAAACTCATCTTACGGATAAAGACAATTTATTTATACTGGGATTTGGATTAAGACTCTCTGTTACAAACCATACAGATGGAAAGACACATGGTGTATCCGCAGTGTTGGCGACAAAACGATTAAACCACCATGCATTAGAATCTCATGTTGCAGTGCAGTTATAAGTTACAACAATATCTATAAAAATTGCTGCAGGGACTTAAACATTTTTTTTCAATATCTTTTTTACTTATTGAATCTGCTTTTTACTTTAAAAGCCTAACAATAAGTTATAAAATCTTAAATCTATTTAAAAACTAAACATGCTCAAGCAAGTGATTGAGCTGTTTTGATGAAACAGAGCTCCGTAGTACGCGGGCATATCTTTCCTTTTAAGGCGTGTTTGATCGCGGGAATGTACCAAAGCATTAGCCACAGGGTTTGGGTGATCTCGGAGTTTAGATATATATTTAAATCTGCTGTCTTTTACTGCTTTCTTTACCATAGGAATACCAAGGTCTTTATGGATATTTTCGTTAGGCATGTACCATAGTGAACAGTTTGACTGATCTAAAAATGTTTGATTGGAACCTTTGTATTATTCAACATTAGTTGCACAGGTCATATCTCACAGTTGAATGATATGCATCCAAATCGATTTTATGACCGCATTATATAAAAGCATTTTGTTGTCTAGGCTAAGTTGGTGTTTTTATTTAATAGCCAATTTAAATTTTCAGCTCTTATCTTCATGCAAGTTTTTTTTATTAGATATACATACTTTTTCTCCACAAAAGCTTCTATCTAGGTGAATACCAAGATAAGTTACTTCATTCGCTCGGGTATTAAAATATTATTAATTTTTACTGACGGAAAAATTTTTGGTCTTAACGAAAACGTAACATGCTTACACTTTTGTTCATTTACATTTATACGCCAGTTGGCTAGCTATTCTTCGACAAACCTTAAGTGTTCGGCTAATATTCTTGATGCTATTATGTGGCATTTGTTACGGCTCACCATAGCTGTGTTAAGTGTTAGTTAATCTTATATAAAAGGTCCTCATGCCACAATTATTAATAAGAATATCATGTCCTGGTGAATTTTTTGGGTGTGCTTTTATTATTCTAGTAACTTCAGAAGTAGAAGTCCTTATAGACACATTCTTACCTTGGGTTGTGATTTTCTTCGTTGCCTGCGAGCTTGCTGGTACCTGCAGACTGGTTGCTGTCAGCGCATTAGTTGTTGCCCGATTGTTGTTTTCTGCTGACTGCGTTCTTTACTTCGTTTCCTTTTCAGCTGAGCGCCGCGATGACTCATCATCTCCGTTACACTTTTTTGCCAGTAGTTGTGGTTGTTGTTGTGGGGTCGACAAAGCTGAAGTAGGCATTTAAGGAATGCCTAAGCTGCGAAGCACTCATTGTTGCCACTTGTTGATTCGTGCACTATTTGATTATTACTGTTCTTTATGTTTGTTTACAATTTAATAAATTATTTTTTGTTTTACTTTTATCTTAATATTATTTATTTTATTTTTTTGTTTTGTTAAAGATTGAATTCACATAGGGAATTAAATAAACACGTCCGTACACTTTGAACACTCTCTTTCGATTTGACTTAAGCCTGACAGTTATATACTTCCCACCTAGGTTCAAAATTACAGACATCCAATTTAAAGATTTTTTTGGCTATATCATAGATTTCTATCAGGTGGAGATTACATTATGTATATGGCTCACGACTAATTAATCCGAAAGGACGACAATTGTATCACACTATTATAAATAGACACAATAACCTCGATATAATCACTCCTGGTGAGCCGACACATTGGCCTAGTTATCCCAGATTTAATTGTTTTTGCTTTGTTTGTAATCAAAAATATAAATAAATCACACAATATAGTCTAAACATGTACTAACCTATCTTCTGATCACTTTCCTGTACCAATAGTTATGTGAAAACCACATATTCGTTAATCAAAAAGTGGATTTAACAACTTAAAAAACGAATTTGTTAAAATATAAAAAATGCGTGAGTAACCAAATTAATATTGAATACAAAATAAATACAGGAAGAGATAATGACGAAAGCATAGGAGAACTCAATGATATAATAACTAACGCAACTCCCAGAACCGCTCCTTTTCCACTCAGTAAATCTACTGTATGTAAACTTAAACAAGCGCTTAAACACGAAGAAGAATTGAAAACTGAAGCTGTGTCCAAATTCTAGTAAACGAAATTCTCATACAAGACAAAGCGAAGCTAATTGTTTTGTAAATCACCTTGAAAATATATTTCAACCTAATTTGCCCAATTAAAGCTGTCAAACTTACCCGACTTAGCTAACGAGTTGCTCGAGTCTTTTAAGATTTCACCATACGAAATTATTAAGTTCAAAAATGAATTAATTATAAAATAATCGCCAAGACAGGATAATATTACCCCAAAAATGCTAATTGAGTTACTAAATATTGCTTTAGAGGTGCTCTCTTTGGTCTTCAATGGAATTATTGTTTTGGATTAATTTTGGATTAATCTTGGTATTATCTGAAGGAGTGGAAGTCTTCCTCTTCCTCTGCTTCCCCCGGCGAGTACTGCGTCGAATACTTAATCCATCAGAATGCATTGAATACCCGCTAATAATATTTTCAAGACCAAATTAATAACGGAAGTTTCCTAATCTTTGGGAAAATATTAAAAACTCGTAATTTTTTTATTCCATAATTTTTTCTGAAATTAAATTTAAATTTTTTTAAATTCATCACAAAAGCTTTCAAGTTTGGTTTTAACAATAAGTAAAATTAAAAATTTAAATTAAAATATTCTATTTTCTAAAATGACTAAACGTATATAACTACGACCTGTTTTTAACATTAGTATTGCAAAATATTAGCATTTTAGCCTTCTCATCGTCTAAACGCGTTCGCCTTTCACTTATTGCCATTCCAGCCGTAGAAAATAACTTCACAAGACACTGATGATGCTAAGCATCCTAATTTTTCCCACGCAATTGGTAATAGATATGGGTACTTATAACTGTTTGTTTTTCACCATTGTAACGAATTTTCTGTTCGGCAGTGCAATATTTGTGACCGCTTATTTCAATTGTTGCAGATTCGAACGGCTTTAGGATAGTGACCAGATGTTTCAGGAGTAGCCATTCGTCCTAAGTAATTAGTGGCAAGTCTTTTTCAATATGTGCAATTGTACTTTTAACAGCAAGAATAGAATTCCATCTGGTTTCCACACTTTGAATAAGTTTTATTGGCTGTTCCCTAGCATTGCGTTGAAATCTTAAACATTTCTAATTTGCAACTACACTTTTCTTAAAGTAGCCAAAGATTTGTTCTACTTTTTGCAATGTTATACACACTTGCTCGTTACTTAACTATCAGATTGAGCGTATGTGCAAAACATCCAAGATGTCGCCAATTTAAATCGTTCTGGATTTCATTTTTAATATTGGAGGCATTGTCAGAGACCGCTAGCAAAATTTTACTAGTATTCCCCCATTCCTCAGTAACTCTCCTCAATTCAGCTGCTAAATTTTTTGAAGTATGTGATTCAGTCATTGGACAGCATTCCAATAGTATACTGCACATATCAAATTTTGCATTGAGAAAATGAGCTGTGATGGCAATAAAGCTAATGGTACTACGCGATGCCCGACAATCTGTTGTTACGCAGAATTTGGAACCTTCACATATTTTTTCTTTCATTTGTTCAAGGCATGTTTCATACAATACAGGTATTAGAAACTGAATGCCTACTAGGCAACTGATAATCTGGCCTTAGTGCTTTTACAAATTCGCATCCATCATCTTCCACAATGCTAAGCGGCTGTAAATCCTTTATAAAAAGCATTGGTAGTGCGTCATCGATTGCTTTTCTTGTATTCGTAGACATTTTTGTCCTGTCAAAACCCTCCGTTATTTTTGTTTGTCTTAAACAAGTTGTAGCTAAAAATAAAAGCTTTATATTAAAAAATGTTAAATTATTACATATATACCTTTTGAGCTGGTAGTTCCACTGTGGGATATCTATTCTGGACATATTTCTTTTTAATTTGCTAAAGATGTTGTATATGAAATTTTTGATTTGATTTCATCTACCACTTCAAACATCTGCAAAACTTCAAACCTCTTTGACGCAAAATAGCATATACACATATGCATATACAATACCCTGAAGAAAGCTGCAACTTTTCTATTATTTGTTATTGTGATCGCATGTACTGTACATCACGGTTTCACAATTTTATTGTGAACTGCTATCGCAATCACCGGTAATGAAATATCGCTCATCACTGATGCTCAATAACCTTTCTCTCGAAAACTTCATCAGATGTTGTCATCGTCCATGCCTCTGCACAGTATAGCAGGACGGCAATATTGCGTGAATTATAGATTTTGGTTTTTGTTCGTCGTGAGAGGAATTTACTTCTCGATACGATTGTTTGTTTGATGACAGGAGATATTTCGCCTTGCCCTTGTTCTCCACCAGACCCATTTTATTTGCTTACTTATCCAGTCTGGAGAAGGCAGAACTAACGGCGTGGGTGTTGAAGTCAATGGTATCTATATCATCGACGAACGCCAGCAGCTGTACATTCATATAGAAGAATGTACCTGATCGATTAAGTTGCAGCTCGAATTATTTGCTCCAGCAGCTAATTGAATGTCCTTTGTCGTCCTGAAGGATGTTTTGGTATTGCTCAACGTCAGTTTACACAGTCATATTAGTTTTGCGGGGATACGAAATTCAGACATCGCGGCGTAAAGGCAACTCATTTTTGTGCTGTCAAAAGCAGCTTTGAAATCGACGAAAAGGTGGTGTATTTTAGCTGGTCTTTTCCAAGATTTGGCGCATGAATATCTGGTCCGTTGTTGATTGTCCAGGTCTAAAGCCACACTGATAAGGTCCAATCAGTTTGTAGACTGTGGTCTCTAATCTTTCACACTACATGCATTTTTTAGGCTACAGCCACGGTAGTCAGCGAAGATTGAGGGGTTTCCCTTTCTCTGAATTGGGCAGAGAACACTTAAATTTCAATCGTTGGGCATGCTTTCGTCTGACCATATTTTACAAAGACGCTGATGCATGCTCCTTACCGGTTCTTCGCCGCCGTGTTTGAATAGCTCGGCCGGCAATCCATCGGCCCCCGCCGCTTTGTTGTACTTCAGACGGGTGATTGCTATTCAAACTTCTTCATGGTTGGGCAATGGAACGTCTGCTCCATCCATTCCCTTAATAATTTTAGCATGCTCCGGGCATCGGTTATTAGATCACCTCCTTGGATTCTACAAGAGTATGCTCCGGTCGTGAAATCTTCTGTCAGTCGCCGCATTATTTTGTAGAATTTTCAAGCATTACACTTGTCGGTCAGCTTGTCAAGTTTTTCATACTTACGCATTTCGACCTCTCTCTCTTTCTGTCAGAAAATGCGTCTCGCTGAACTCTCAACTCTCGGTATGTATGCAATCGATCGATCAAAACCAGTGATATTTTCGGCAGCTAAAATTGCGCGTCCACTGAAGGAATCGTAGTTACGACAATTTGGCCATGATGAGTTCATTTTCCGCTGGAAGTAGCAACTGAAATTTGCCCATTTGAAATTCTTAGCGGATACGATGTAAAAAGTCTTTGGCAATGTCATTTTGTTCGTATCCCATAATTGACGCGAATTTGAAGGCTGATATGCCGAAATGATCTTCGCAAAAGTATGAGAACTTCAGTGGCATGCTTCAAAAAGTTGCACACACCGTACCATTCCCAATACGCAATGGCTTAAGTGAAGTTGAACCGCGAGACGCACAACAGTCAGAAAACTTTCATAAATTGCAGAAGTAAATTTCCCGATCGATTCACGCTTGCTAACAGGTGGTACTACGGACTGAGTAGACAATTGAGAAGTAAAGTCCTCTATCGACGAACAAAAGCCTTTAAAACTCTATAAGTCACTCATAATACCCGTCCTGCTATATGGTGCAGAGGCTTGGACGATGACAACAACTGATGAGTCGACGTTGCGAGTTTTTGAGAGAAAAGTTCTGCGAAAGATTTATGGTCCTTTGCGCGTTGGCCACGGCGAATATCGCATTCGATGG
>NW_017536841.1:280518-295626 GCF_001853355.1 Bactrocera latifrons | reverse complement strand
CTCCAGCTCTGAAAGTATTCGACACTGTACCCGCCGGGAGAAGCAGAAGAAGAGGAAGACCTCCACTCCGTTGGAACGACCAGGTGGAGAAAGACCTGGCTTCCCTTGGAATATCCAATTAGCGCCACGTAGCGAAAAGAAGAAATGACTGGCGCGCTGTTGTTAACTCGGCTATAATCGCGTAAGCGGTGTCTACGCCAATAAAGAAACAGATCGATTTCACCAAATTGCAATATTCAACATTGACATGAGTTTTGAATGTGAATTATACAACAGTGGAGAATATGGTACGATCCATGTGTTGTCGACTTCGATGTGTAGTCAACTTCCATATTCACGACTCTGTTCTGACGCCCAATGTTCTGCCATTGTCGTCTGGTGAGCGACGCCTACACAGTGAATATCAATAATTTCCAGTTTGCGTTTCCGAAAGAAAAGCACGGGGACGGTATTTCGTGCATTTATTGTCGGACATACAAATCAAAGTGGGATTGTGATATCCGCAAGGTCCATGAACCATATTGGTTGTGACCACTTCGTATAATTCTGGATATATCTCTCGATCAGGAATTTCCGCAGAAATTATTTCATTAATTTGATCTGGTGTAACCACCATCCCCATCCAAAGAAAAATGTGATCGTGCGGCAACTCAACAAAATATATCCAGCATCTAAAGCATCATATGTAACAAACGTTGCTTCAAGATAAAGTCCATCAAACATCGCAGCTAGTGCGACTTTTTCATTGCTTCGTAACAAATTTCAATCTGTAATTGATCACTTTGTGTGAAACACACTTACATTTCACTGAATAACTTTCAATAATGATCAGAAATTGATCGATTTAAATAATATACAACATAGGTATCTTTATTTCTAAACCTTTCCCAATCCACAACGAACAACCTCTGAAAATCTCATCAATATTGGTGCAGCCGTTCTCTTGGCATTACTAACAAGCATTTATTCGTTTGTTTGGGTAAAAGAAAAGGGCTGTTTTTAGGGGGTTTCCGGTTTCGAATTTTTGTTGCCGTAAACCCCATTTTTGAACTTCAACGTACATTTAGAAAAACGAATTAGCCAAATTGGTCCAGGCGTTGAGTTATGCGTTTAGCAACACGTTTTGCGATTAATTTTTATATATAATATAATATGCATCTATATATTAACGCAGAGGGACACAAATGTACATGCATACATATATATGACATAAATTAAAGTGTGGTGACAAAAAAAACAATGTTCATATGTGTAAACGCAAAATATAAACAAAAGTGATAACCGGGCGCGGGTAAACTTAATTAAACGCAGAAGGAGCCATGCAGGTGGATACATGAGGAAAGGTATTGGAACAAAGGAACAAGCATACTATCCATAATAATATACCCTACAAAACTAAAGTGAGTGTATTCTCTTGTGTAAAATTCACGAAAGTGTGGAAAGTTCTTTGGCCGCCATTTACTTGGGAGTGGCCAATTTTTGAACGATTCTTTTACATATGGCTCAAGTAACGCACGTCTTCCGGTCTTAGACCAAGTATCCTCTGGGTAGCCTAAGAACATCCGTTTGAAGGCGAGCTAAAATGAGAAGGCGAAACTTTCCTTACATAGGGTTGTGCGCTGGGTTTGGAATCCGCCCCAATGAAAACTAATCGACAGCATCGGATGAGACACCCTCCTTTTGATAATGACCATGGCAATCGATATAAGGACTATGATTTGAAGGCATGCACCTGGAATGTCCGGTCTCTTAATTGGGAAGGTGCCGCCCAGGTGGTGGATGTCCTCGTTAGAGTGAAAGTTGACATCAATGCGCCCAAGAAATAGACGGGATAAGGACAGAGACGAGTAGGACCTTGTGGCATTTACTACAGTGGCCATATAAAGGAGCGCAAGTTTGGGGTGGGATTCGTGGCGGGAGAAAAGCTCCGTCGCCGAGTACTATCATTAACTCCGGTGAATAACCCTCTAGCCACAATTCGCATCAAAGCGAACTTCTTCAACATCTCGTTGATTTGCGCAGATGCCCCGAGGAAGAGAAGGACAATGTGACCAAAGTTGCCTTCTATGAGCGCTCCTATGCCAGCTGCCCCCGCGACCATGTCAAAATCGTGCTTGGCGACTTTATCGTCAGGGTGCGCAAAGAAAGTATTTTTGGCACAATAGTCCAGAAATTCGGCCCGCATGAGGAAACATCCCCAAATGGGTTGAGGCTGATCGACTTCGTCGGCCCCGAAATATGGTTATCTGTAGGCTGTTTCCAGATCAAAAAGGAACCAACCAGGTCGATCATGTTGTGATGCGCTTCGAGGTCCTAACATCTACTCAGATATTATTGCAGCCAAGATACGCACCCGCCTCTTTGTAGCAAAAAGAGCACGTCAACAAACTCAAGGATGGTTCGACGTTTTAAAGCTGCAATCACAACAAACAGCCAAACGATTTTCTACTCGACTTGCACGCTTGCTCTCTGAGAGCACTTGTTAACAACTCGGTATAAGGTAACGGTGGGACGCCATTTCAAACTCCTTACGTGCAGTTGCAACCGAAACCATTAGCTTTTGGAATATGCATAAGAACAGCTGCTACAATTAACGCAGTGAAGAGAAAGCAGGCTGCCTCTCTCGCAACGCTACAATCGACCATAACACGTAATGCATTTTCAGACAAAAAGAGAGAGAGGCGAAATAAGTACATGAGTATGACGAGCTTGACAAGCTGGCCGACAGAAATAATACTCTAAAATATTTCGAAAAGATGCGGGAACTAACACAAAGTTTCAAGACCGGAACATGCTCTTGTAGCACCCCCAGAAGTGAGCTGGTGATGAATGCCCATTGCATATTTTTCTACATAATAATAATTCCTGGCACTCACCTTTTGACGAATTCGAAAATGATATGGAATATTGAAGTGTAGGTTGTTAGCTTGTATACGCACGGACCGAGAACAAAGGAAGCCGGGCGCCGTCCGTCAGTCCCTTTTGTTAACTATGTTTGGTGTCCTCGTGCGTGTAGTGTGAAAGGTATGATGTGATGATGATGGTTTGTATGATGCCGATGTGTTGAGTATGGGATATGTAGTGTGGGATGCAAAGATGGTGTGCATGATGCCGATGTCTTGAGTTGGTGTGTGTAGTGTGGGGTGAAGAGAAGGTGTGTATAATATATGTGGTGTAGAGGTGTTATATTAGGGTCAGAAGCTTATTTAGCCATCCAGGCCCCCCTACACGACTGTTTAGCTAAGAAGGCGCTGCTGCTGTTGCAGCGTTGCCTCAACGCTGCTCAGACCCGTAGATCGACAAGGTGGTGGTCCAGGCTGTCGATGCCGCATCGAGGTTCCGCTCCGCTGGTGTGCGACACGAGCTGCGGGTTGAAATCGGGTTACTCGCCCGCGGTGGATGAGTGGCCGATTCACTTCACATAAATCTATCATAGAATTAGATATGGGCCATCGTGACACGATATGTGGCATGAATGGGTCGTCGTATTGATTGACAGCTTCATGAGCAGTCTGGTTAGTGTTCCGTTTTGCGTATGGAGATCCACGCCTCGTATATGACCGTCGGAGCCATAATGTAACTTTTCTATGCGGCTAAGCCGCCACTCGGTAGGAGGTAGACAATCATCATGGATGGGGACGGTATCTTTTGTGGAGATCCTTTATGTACTCTTCCTTCCATTGGCGGCTGAAATCATGATGGAAAATTTTAATTCTTTCCCATCGATTGAACAGGGGTAGCGACTTCACGCCTGGCTCTGGAATGGCCAGGATGGGTGACCTTTTAGAACATGTTCTGGAATTAAGGCGGTGAAATCTGAGGAGTCTTGTGAGAGTGCTGTGAGTGGCCGTGAATTGAGAACGGCTTCAATTCGATTTAATAACGTCGTGAACTCTTCGTAATTGAATTTGTAATTTCCAGGACCCCGTTTGAAATGGGATTTGAAGCTTTTTACAGCTGATTCCCATAAACCGTCCATATGAGGAGCGCTTGGGGGTATAATTTGCCAATTGATACCTTGAAGGTTTTGCCATTACCACTCATGATTTTTGATGGGTAGCCATGTCAAGCGACGAAGCAAGCAAATGTCGTCGTCAGATTACTACATAGCTCAATATGTACTGTCTTTGCCGTGAAACATACAAAGACAGCCACATAGCCTTTCATGAGAGTGGGAGACCTTAACATGAACGCCTTTACCTGGAAAGGCCCAGCAAAATCAACACCTGTTGTGGTGAAAGGCAGAGCGAAATTGCAGCGTTCAGGTGGAAGTTCTGTCATAATCTGCGTCCATACCTTCTGTTTGTGCATCTTGCACGTCGATGTTCGGCGTGTAGCATTGGAACTTGTGGTTTTCGAGGCATTAAAAACAACTCTTACTTTAGTTGTTTTTTGTCTGGCTTTACTACTGCGTGATGTGGCAGGTAAAAGGAGCAATATTTGCCGTTGACGATTTTCTTCCCTGGGTTTACTTCATCCATATGATGTAAATGGAGGTATTCTTCTAACACAACATCATTTTCAGATTTGAGTTCACCTTTTTTAAGTAGGTTTCTTTCCATACTTAGAAACAGCTGTATTGCAAAGGTGCGAGAGTGACCTAAGGCGAGTGTGTTAGGAAGTTGTTGCTTAAGTGGTAGTCGTACGACGTACGAGACTTCCTCAACTTGAGTTGTCATTGTTGTGACTGGTTTCGCAAATAGACCACTTAGGACCCATCCCAAAATGGCATTTTGCGCCAGAAGTGTATTTTTAATGTTCTCGATACCTTCGAGTAGTATCTGTGGTATGAGATCGCTGCCTAATAGAAGATCTATTTGAGCGCGGGTGTTGCAGTTAAGGTCTGCTAGCGGTGTGAAATCTTTTGCTAATGCTTGATATTTATATGATAGCTGGGTAAAATATTGGTTAGACAATAGCTTCTGTAGGACAATAGCTTCTGCTTGTATGCGATTATCCGCTTTTGAAAAAAGTGGGTAATGGGGCAAATTTTATTTGAGTTTTGAACTCTTCCGCCCATTCCGTGATTTCAAAATTGTCCAGTTTTGCTGGCAACTGTGGTCTGCTTTGTGCCCTAGACGCTATTAATGATCGTGGTGCTGCCTGTAATAGTACCCTACCATTGTTTCCACTATGTAGCATTTGGTTTTTTAACGCCTTTGAGTAGTATGATGCTTCTTGGCAGTTTTCATAATTTGTTGTTGCAACTAAACGTGTTGCTCTTTTTACGTTTGCGTTGTTTGGGGGTGAGCAGGAAGAATTTGTTATATGTATGTAACATTGAATGATGTCTTTTACGGCCACCGTATACTAAAAATATGGAGAGAACACTTCTCCTCCTTAACAACGAATAAAAGTTCCATCGAGCTTATTGTGTGACAGATTAAGGACCCTGTCAACAAACTGATTGGACATTATCAGTGTGGCTTTAGCCCTGTAAAATCAACAACTGACCAGATATTCACCATGTGCCAAATCTTGTAAAATACCCGTGAAAAGAGAATCGACAAGCAATATCTTCGTCGATTTCAAAGCTGCTTGTGACAGCACGAAAGGAGCTGCCTTTATAAGTATCGCGATGTCTGAATTCGGTATCCCCGCGAAACTAATACGAATGTGTAAACTGACATTGAGCAATACTAAGCTCCGTCAGGATCGAGAAGAACCTCTCCGAGCCATTTAAAACCAAACGAGGTTTCAGACAAGGCGACTCCCTTTTTTGCGACTTCTTTCTGTTTTCTGCTGCTGGAGAAAATAATTCGAACTGTAGAACTTARTCGAGCATGTAAAATCTTCCATAAGAGTGTACAGCTGCGTACGCCGATGATATTGATACAATTGACCGCAACACTCGCTCCGTTGATTTCTTCAGAATGGCTAAAGCAGTGAAGCAAATGAGTCTGGTAGTGAACAACGATATGACGAAATATCTCCTGTCATCAAACAAACAGTCGTCGCACTAGCGACTTGGAATTATATAACTTCGAAGTCATAGATAATTTCGTCTATCTTGGAACCAGTATCAGCACTAAAAATAAAGTCAGCATCGAAATCCAACACAGAATAACTCTTGCCAAAAGGTGTTTTTTCGGACTGAGTAGGCAATTGAGAAATGAAGTCCTTGTCTTGACGAGCAAAACCAAACTCTATTAGTCACTCATTATTCCCGTCCTGCTATATTGTGCCAAGGAATGGCCGATGACAACATGTGATGAGTCGACGTTATGAGTTTTCAAGAGAAAGGTTCTGCGCATTGGCTACGGCGAATACCGCATCGGAGGATGAGCTGTATGAGATATACGACAAATTGAAAAAGCTACGTCATGTTGTCTGAATGAACGAAAACACTTCAGCTCGACGCAATACCCGCTTGGGGAAGCAAAGAAAGAGGCAGACCTTCACTTCGTTGCGGAAATCCGGTGGAGAAGCACCTGACTTCGCTTGGAATGTCCAATTAACGCCACCTTGCGAAAAGAAAAACGACTGTCGCACTGTTGTGAACTCGACTATTACCGTGTAAGCTGTGTCTACGCCAGTAAAAAATGAAGATTTAATAACGATATGCTTTTACTTTTATACAATAAAATAATATCCCTTTCACGGCTTTCCACGCCACTCTGCTGAATTGGGGTTAGGGCATTTCAACTTCAGATTTACTCAACCAAAAAAAGAACATTTGAGAGATAAACGGCTAACATTTTTAAATGAAGAATAAAAACAATTAAAGTCAGCTATTGCTCACGAAAAGGTGAAATTAAATAAAAATTACCTTATTTTTGAGGTAAGTTATAATGACAAGAAAGTTGGGACCAAAACCGAAATCCATTCAAACTTCAACAAGTAAGCCAAACTTTTATTGATCTATGATCTGATCATTTATGTCAAAATAGCAATTTTTTGTTGTTAATTATACCATAACACCGAATCTCAAAACTTCAACTTAGTTGCAGTTGGGTTGAAAACCATAATAGAGAACCTAATTTATTTGCAAAAAAAATTACGTACTATTGTAATTTTTTCATGTGTCTGGCTACACCTTACCCCATAAAGAAAATAGCGGACTTCCTGCAGTGTCACCTTAAATATTCTTGAAGCAAAAATTTTGAATGACAAATTTAATTCCCACAACAGGCGGATCTACACACCGGAATTGAATACTACCTAATCCTGTGTTTGTCACGATCACCACGATCTTTGGCATTCCTGCCTGTCAAATGGCGGAACATATTGACGGTTCGACATTCTGCACAATGAATGACGAAGCCTCCATTATGGGCACTTAACGTCATAGCTCGCCCGATATTACTATTGCTAGTGGTGCTCTGATAAATAGCATAACCTGGCGACCTATGCTAACTCTCGCATCAGACCATCTGCCCATAATTATTTCGATCGAGAAGCCTCCTGATTTCCTTTCTGTGCGCAACCGCACCTTCATTAAATTTAACAAACCTAATTGGATCGGCTTCACAGAATTTACTTAAAGCACCTTCAACACTATACCCATTCCTAAGGCCGTATGCGTTGGCGAACGTGGCATCAGCTACCACCCGCTTCTTCCCGGCTGGAAGAATAGTGGAAATTCGCCCCAATTTCCCAGCCGAAGCAGCCGTTGTAGCTAACAATCGCCACACCTTACGCCATGTCGATCCCAGGTATCCCCGAATAAAGGGAGATTCGGCAAATGGTAAACCATCATAAGCGAACGAAATGGATAGAGCACCTGAAGTCCTGCAACTTCTCCACCGCTGTGAGCAAGCTTTGTGCTACTGTCAAGGCTTTGTTTAACCCGAAGAGACATGATGACAGAATTGAAGTTCAATTCAATGGTCATGAATCTTCGGACCCGAAGAAATGCACGAGCTATTTTAGCCGGCAGTTTACGCAGTAACCTTCGGTAGAAAAAACCAAGCAATGTGTTAGCCGACAGGTGGGCAAATTCCAAACGACTGCGTGCCACTTACTTTCACCCTGATGGAATCAAGATGCCTATGCTAAAGCATCTGGGCCCGACGGGAGTAAGCAACCTACCAAGCTCTTCAACCTGTCTCTGACCACCCTTCAAATACCCGATGAGTGGAAAGTCGGGAGAGTGGTCCCGCTACTGAAACCCGCCAACAAAGGGGAGTCCTATCGTCTGATAACTCTCCTCTTTCCAGTAGTAAAAACTCTTGAGGCCTTGCTACTCCCGACCTTCACTCACCACATGAGCCTAGTCAGCCAAGAAAAAAAAATTCCGAATACGCACAGCACCACCACAACACTTAACGTCATAAATGCTCAGATAGTTCGTGGCCTCAACCAGAAACCACCCTGTGAGAGAACGATTTTCGTAGCGATGGACTTGTTAAAAGCTTTTGACACAGTCAACCACACAACGCTACTGCAGGACATTGAGAAAACTACGCTTTCTCCAAGACTGAAGAGGTGGAACATGACTTACCTGAGCGGATGTCAATAATCCGTACCATTTCGAGGTGAAACATCTAAACTGAGAAGAATTAAACAGGGGGTTCCGCAGGGTGGTGTCCTCTCCCCGTTACCGTTTAACTTCTACATCTCTAAACTCCCACAAACACCGGAGGGGGTTTCCATATCCTCGTATGCAGATGACTGCACGATATTGACAACGGCCAATGGAATCGATGGCATGTGTTCGAAGGTAAACAACGACTTCTCCGACATTTCTTGTTTCCTCACTGCATGAAACCTCACACTTTCCCCCACCAAATCCACAGCGACCATATTTACGAACTGGACGAAGGAGTATAGACTTGAGCTTAATATTGCAGTCGTGGCGTCAAAATTCCGACTGTCAAAAACCCTAAGATTTTAGCTGTAACCTTTGATAGTCTATGCCCCTTCACTCCCCATACGACCATTATCGCCAAGGTACAGAGCTGCAACAAAATCCTCAAGTCGCTAGCCGACAGCACATGGGGAAAAGACAAAGAAACGCTATTGGCGACACACAAGGCAATCGGCCGGCCGGTCCTCAATTACGCAGCACTAATATGGTCGCCTGGATGCAGTGCTACGCAGATGAGGAAACCCCAGACCTGTCAGAATACTGCACTCCGGACCACGACGGGATGTCTCTTGATGTCTCCCATGGAACACCTACATAGTGAGACGCTTATGCTCGAAGTTAAGAAGATTAATGAACTCTTCTCTAAGCGGTTCTTGCTGGGATGTTTTCTTAGAAATCACCCTTGCAGCCATTTGCTTGGGGCGGAACCGCCTCCTAGGAGCATCAAGACGTCTTTCGTCGTACAGTACGTCGACCGGACTTCGGACGCAACTGACTTCAGACAGGTACTGACCGCCATTCACAATGGAGCCGTCAACACCTTCACCGACTCCTTCCCGTGAATAGCGTTCTTAGAGTCAGACCACTACCCATCGCAGACGAAGAGTTGCCGCGAGAAACGGGAGTAACCCTAATGCAACTTCGTTCTGGATTGTAGCAAGTTTAACTCCTGCTTATCCAGAATAGACCCTTACATACCCAATGTATGTCCAGCACGATTGTCCGCATGACACATGAGAAAGGGTTACCAGTTCTCTCAAAACCAAAATGGTCCATTAGGTGTTAAATTTGTGAAATTTATGTTTGCTCCTCTATGAAAATATTTATACATTTTTTTTAATTTTACTGCTATAGCGTTTTCGCATTCATTCAGAAAAAAATTTTTATTGTATTGAATAGTTCACTACAATATAATTTAAGGTATACAACAGCAACGCACAAAACATGTCGTAGTGCCTTTTAAACTATTTCTTGTTAGCATTTCTAGTGACAGCGATATCTTTAAAAAACTCTGTAAAATTTAACATAATATATTGAAATACTTGTACTTCACCAAGTATGGCATAACAACTTAATATTTAACAAAAATTACTTTTATATTTAAAGTTCTTGCATTAAATAAAGTGTATATACATATCGAACTTCAAGGGAAAGAAATTAAATTCAGAGGCAGTCTGGTTCAGTTATCCCATATTTATAGAGATATTATAGAATATGTTTTTACAAAAAGTTACAACAATAAATTAAATATATATACCGCCGAAATTCTGTTACATTTCTAAACGCTACTTTTGCGTTCATCATATGTATGCCATACTTTTTATTTATGTATTTCCAATTAGCCGTCCATTTCCTACTCGGGCATCTGTTAATAGACAAATTAGAAAAGAATTGGTGTATTAGAAATAGCGAAATTATTACTTATATTATTATTTTTTGTTCGTTTAGGCTAAACTTGACCGAAACAAATTAACAAAATGTAGTTGACGTTTCAAATATTATTATTTTTATTTTTAATATTATTCTTTTATTTTATTTAAGTTCTTTCACAAATATTAATAAACTCTGACGACGTCTGTTTGAAGAGTTTTCTATACTTGTTTCACGGTCTTCCTAATATTCTTGCTAGGGATCTTCATTGCCTGCTATTAAATATTTACCTGAACGTGCGAACTGTCTATTTCAATTTGTTCAGAGAAACAATGCCTATAATTAAGATAGTCTAAAAGCCTTCTCGGTAACGGCAACGTTTGTATCAAATCTTTACGTATAACAGTTTTTAAGATCACAAATCTGAAATTTAAAACAAAGCCAAGATTTGTTTATTTTTGTTAAAACAATGAGATTATGCAACTTACCTGCACATATGCTGCAAACTTTGGACGTGCTTAAATCTTGAAACTGGGTTTGTTAGCTGCACTCTCATTGGGCCATGCTCTGGTCTTCTATGAAGGAAAAACAGATACCTAAAATAGAACATTATTATATTAATTATTATATTAATTTTGATTTTTGAGCATTGTATTCTAACCTTCCACTTCTTGAATGCTCGACCGCTTTTTCGATGAATTCTGTGATAGTTTGTGATTTGAATTTTGCATATGAACCGAATGAAAACGTCCCTAAAAATATGGAAAAAGTAGATCACATTAAAAGCAGTCGAGTTGTTATATTATATCATATAAAACATGGTTATTTTATTGGAATGATAGTAGTGAAAGTTAATCAGGAACAAAATTGGTAAATTTTAAATTTGGCAGAAATAGTAAAAAATTTCATTGCACGTTAAGTTTAATTATTCCTATTTTGTAGTCAATTCTCTACCGTGGCAGTTGACGTCATTTTTTACTGACTAAAATATTATTTACCGTAAACCGAAATTATTACATCGTTTTCTTTTAAAGAGTTTTCGCATTTTTGGTACTTTTGAACCAAGTAATTATAAAAAGAAATATTCCAACTAAATTTAGCTTGCTTTGCTTTAGTAGTATGAAAAATATATTTTAAACCTATTACAGGAGATCTACGCACATTTAAATCTATTTAAAATTAGTTTTTTTAACATCAAAAACGGTAATGTTTTGAATTCAGTATGTTTCGATTTCTCTTACAAATTTGAGTAATTCTACTGTACCAACTTTAAGCAGTTATTTTCAAAATTGAAGCTACGTTTATAGTATTCTAACTTTAGTAACCATTCTCAAGGAAAATCTTATTATAGTAATCAGCGCACCTACATCGTAGTAGCCTTACACAATTGCGATGTTAAATTTTATGAAACTGTACCGATAATTTTCAATGTTTATTTGAAAGTAAACTTACTCGAAAAAAGAAATGATTAAAAAAAATGAAAGTTGCTTTATATATTTGCTTTACCTTCCCTTTAGTTAAGTTTTACTTAAAGAAACAAAAATATTAAAAATTGCCATAAATACTAATGAATAAGAATAAAAAAAAGCTAATTTTTTTTTATTTTAATGCAAACAATTACCTTGATCCTGTTCTATTCGAACATGACGAACACTATTATTTAGTTTAAAACTTAGGGAAAAAATGTAATGATCGTCAGAACTGTCACGTACAATGAAGCTTCCATCCGATTCTGTTGAAAGTACTTTCTCCGCGGCCTCACTTGATAATGGACCCCAGTACCATCCATACTTTTTGTAAAAATGAGTGAAAATAATACATCCATTAAAAACTACTAAATATTTTTTCATCTTACATCCTTAACTTTCTCAATGCTAGAAGTGAATTGAAGAGACCTTGCTTCCTCTTTTTTTGTGGAGTTTCCTCTGCTTTGCTCTATATAAGACTCAGCTGAAAAAATTAAACGAAAGGAAAAATAGAAGAACCCAGAAACAGGGATATTCCCGTAAATGAACTTTAAAGCAATGCACCTTACTTATAAGTCTTAATAATGAATACATACAGTTTTGTTAATATTAATTGCGATGCGTTCTTTCCTATTAACATAACGGTATAGATAATCAGTATTAATACAGATTTAATTGAAGTAACCGAAATTCTATTTACGAGCAAAATTTGTGTTGACTGTGTGGTCATTAACTGTAATATGTTGGAAAATTATCATATAATATTATATACATATATTGGGCTTGAAAAGTACCATTACTACATATTACAACTCAATTATAATTATTTAACGCGAAAAATTTAG
This sequence comes from Bactrocera latifrons, assembly GCF_001853355.1. Lineage (NCBI taxonomy): Eukaryota > Metazoa > Arthropoda > Insecta > Diptera > Tephritidae > Bactrocera > Bactrocera latifrons. The sequence continues at coordinate 283,135 of NW_017536841.1, read as the reverse complement.
TTAAATAAATGTAAAATATATTGAAACGTTCCAAGCCAAACGCCGAGAAATCTAAGACTTTACTAAAATCCGTAAATATTGTGAAGACAACATGCATTTATACAGAAGATAATTCTTATTCAAGGTAAGTGGAGTCAAGTTGCCAAAAATTAAAGAAAAAACCCTGAAAACATACAAATAAAAGGACCGAAAATTAATTGAATTACTTAAAACGTTAAGGACGAGTTAAATCAAATCATGAGAATAAAAAGACAGCAGTTAAAGCTGCCGCGCACAAGAATTTATTAATTTTATTTATTTGAAACTGGAAACAAAGGGTGTTGGCTGCGAATAAGCGCATAAAATTATCGAAGTCAAAATGGCGAAATATTTCGTGAATGGATGAATTTATAATGGAAATTTTTAGTTAGAAACGTTTCAAGAAGTAAGATCTAATCCTGATGCTGTTTGTTTAAAAACCATTATATTGATCAAAGAGAGAGGACTGCTTCTTGCTTGACTTGAATTCCATGTATGAGGGGACATTGAGCAACATGTTTTCAGAAAAAATTAGGACTAATAAAAAGACTTTGCTGAAGGAAGGTAAATGTCTTAATAGAAGTATTCGAAAGCAAGTTGATATAATTTTTACTAAAGACTGATATAGGGAAGATGGAGACATGTGTAGAAGTTCACGAGGAAAGTTCTCTGATCGCCATTCACTTGGGAGTGGCCAGAAACGATTCTTTTACATATGACTCAAGCAACTCACGTCTTCCGGTCCTTGACCAAGTATCCTCTGGGTACCATAAGAACATCCGTTTGAAGGCGAGCTAAAGTGAGAAGGCGAAACATTCCCTGCATAGGGTTGTGCGCTGGGTTTGGGACCCTCCACGTAAAAAACACCAACCCAATGAAAGCGCAACAACAGCCTCGGATGAGAGACCCCACTTTTGATGACGACCATGACAAACGAAATAAGGACTACGAATTGAGGGCATGCACCTGGAATGTCCGGTCCCTTAATTGGGAAGGTGCCGCTGCCCAGCTGGTTGATGTCCTCGTAAAAATAAAGGCTGACATCACCGCCGTCCAAGWAATGYGATGGACGGGACAAGGACAGAGACGAGTAGRTCCTYGTGGCATTTACTACAGTGGCCATATAAARGAGCGCAMGTKTGGTGTGGGATTCGTGGTGGGAGAGAGACTCCGTCGCCGAGTACTATCATTCACMCCGGTGAATGAWCGTCTAGCCACAATCCGCATCAAAGCGAGGTTCTTCAACATATCGCTGATTTGCGCCCACGCCCCGACGGAAGAGAAGGACGATGTGACCAAAGATGCCTTTTATGAGTGCTTGGAAAGCACTTATGAGAGCTGCCCCCGCCACGATGTCGAAATCGTGCTTGGCGACTTTAACGCCAGGGTGGGAAAAGAAGGTATCTTTGGCACTACGGTCGGTAAATTCGGCCTCCACGAGGAAACATCTCCAAATGGGTTGAGGCTGATCGACTTCACCGGGGCCCGAAATATGGTTATCTGTAGTACTAGATTCCAGCATAAGAGGATACATCAAGCTACCTGGCTATCTCCGGACACCACCAACCAGATCGATCATGTTGTGATAGACGGAAGACACGTCTCCAGTGTTTTAGATGTGCGTGCGCTCCGAGATCCTAACATCGACTCGGACCACTATCTTGTTGCAGCCAAGATTCGCACACGCCTCTGTGCAGTAAAAAACGCACACCATCACACAAGGAAGGTTCGACGTCGAGAACCTGCAATCACAACAGACAGCCGAACGATTTTCTACTCGGCTTGCACTCCTGCTCTCTGAGAGCACATTTCAAACTCCTTACGTGCAGCTGCAACCGAACCACAGGCGGAGAGAAAACAGGCTGCCTACCTCGCAAAGTTACGATCGACCACAACACGTGCGGGATGGGATAGATACCGAGAGTTGAAGAGGGAAACGAGACGCATCTGCAAACAAAAAAAGAAAGATGCTAAAATGCATGCCCAACGATTGGAATTTAAGTGTGCTATGCCCAATCCTCAAAAAAGGAGACCCCACAATCTGCGCCAACTATCGTGGGATAAGCCTCCTCAATATCGCATATAAGGTCCTATCGAGCGTATTGTGTGAAAGATTAAAGCCCACCGTCAACAAACTGATTGGACCTTATCAGTGTGGCTTTGGACCTGGCAAATCAACAACCAACCAGATATTCACCATGCGCCACATCTTGGAAAAGACCCGTGAAATGAGAATCGACACTCACCACTTCTTCGTCGATTTCAAAGCTGCTTTCGACAGCACTTTATGCCGCGATATCTGAATTTGGTATCCCCGCAAAACTTATACGGCTGTGTAAGCTGACGTTGACCAGCACCAAAAGCTCCGTCAGAATCGGGAAGGACCTCTCCGAGCCGTTCGATACCAAACGAGGTTTCAGACAAGGCGATTCTTTATCGTGCGACTTTTTCAACCTGCTTCTGGAGAAAATATTCGAGCTGCAGAACTAAAAAGAGAAGGTACCATCTTCTATAAGAGTGTACAGCTGCTGGCGTATGCCGATGATATTGATATCATTGGCCTCAACACCCGCGACGTTAGTTCTGCTTTCTCCAGACT
>NW_017536841.1:270276-280442 GCF_001853355.1 Bactrocera latifrons | reverse complement strand
TGGATTACTCTTGCCAAGAGGTGCTACTTCGGACTGAGTAGGCAATTGAGAAGCAAAGTCCTCTCTCGACAAACAAAAACCAAACTCTATAAGTCACTAATAATTCTCGCCATGCTATATAGTGCAGAGGCTTGGACGATGTCAACAACAGATGAGTCGACGTTGCGAGTTTTCGAGAGAAAAGTTCTGCGCAGGATTTATGGTCCTTTGCGCGTTGGACGCGGCGAATATCGCATTCGATGGAACGATGAGCTGTACGATATATACGACGACATTGACATAGTTCAGCGAATGAAAAGACAGCGGCTACGCTGGCTAGGTCATGTTGTCCGGATGGACGAAAACACTCCAGCTCCGAAAGTATTCGACGCAGTACCCGCCGGGGGAAGCAGAGGAAGAGGAAGACCTCCACTCCGTTGGAAGGACCAAGTGGAAAAGGACCTGTCGACAAGAAGAAACGACTGGCGGGCGGTTGTTAACTCGGCTATATTCGCGTAAGCGGTGACGCCAATCAAAAAGATATAATAGTACGCAGTCCACGATTCGTACCCGAACCTGGCTCTGAACATAAGTTCCCATAATTACTTGTGTCAAACCCCCCGTGGTCTCCATGATTGTGCCACCGATTATACAATATAGAACGGTGGCTTAGACCTAGAAAGTATGGTAGACTTCGGTGTAGGACTTAAACTATAGGTAGCTGCAATGACTTGCATGCATCTGCGTGACGGGTGACATACGCGCGTGCTCGACGGCAGCACTCGAAGCCATGCCTGAACTCACACTGCTTCACCTAGTAATCGGTCTGGTAGCCAAACACACACTCATTCAAAGACAGCAGAAGGATTTGGCACAGGTATCGTAATCTCATCCCAGCGTATGAGGAACAATACCTTTTTTTCTTCTCCCAAGAAACAGCATTATCAAAATAGCAAACTTCACTAAGAATTTAAAGGTCAACCCTAGCAGTAAGCCTAAATGGAATAATTCCACTCCCGATCTACTGCTAAGGGGTACTACAATCATGTGGTACATGACGGCACAAATATGAGAAGTTTTCCGAGCACATTTCTTTACCATAAGTCGGTGCTCAAAGATAAACCTTCAACGCAAGTATCGCAAGGAAAGTATAGCCATAACTTAGTGGTAGTCAAGCGGCACTTAAAACGATCTTTGCCAACGAGGTCAAATAGCCATTGTTGCAGGAGTGGAAAGAACAGCTGAACAGCCAGCAGTAGGCAATTGCTACGCCGAGGACCTTAATAATATCCGAAGCAATCTAAATCTAAAATCAGAGGTTCAAATTATAGGGAACCCGAGCTGGGAAAGGGTCAGACTATAAATGCCAGGTTTTGCAAGGCACTCAAGACCACCCTATAAGAAAATGCAACTGAAGGTGACCTTAAACCAAAGTGGACTATGAACTTTATAGACGCAGAGGCTACGTTGGCTAGCTCATGTTGTCCGAATGGACGAAAACATTCCAGCTCTAAAAGTATTCGACGCAATAGGAGGAAGACCTCCACTTCGTTGGATGGACCAAGTGGACAAGGACCTGGCTTCCCTTGGAATATCAAATTGGCGAAAAGTAGCGAAAAGAAGAAACGACTGGCGTGCTGTTGTTAACTCGATTATAATCGGGTAAGCGGTGTCTACGCCAGTAAAAAAATTGTGCGTATGTAATAACTGTTTCCTCAAACCATGCTTGCATCCCCCCTGATGGGGCTTTGTGCACCCTTTTCATTTGTGACCTGGATAGCCACATTTTATGCAAGTACTTTTACCTCTCCTGTTGGTCCCTTTGCCTTAGTCCAAAGCAGCGAAAGCACCCTTTGACGCTTTCTTTAAGTTGTTGTTGTTTTAACGGTTATCTAATCCTCGTTAGGGTGGTAAGGGTCATTTGCGTTGTCGTCGACGTCATCTAACGGGAGGCCCAGGAAACGTGCTATTTTGACGGGGTCGTACCAAAGGGAGGAGGGTGTTGGATGAGTAGGGTTGGTAGGGTCAGGTGGTCAGTGCATGCGGACACTCGTGCTGGATATACATTGGGTACGCCAGGGTATATTCTGGATAAGTAGGAGTTTAAACTGCTACAGTATCCAGAACGAAGTTGCATTAGGATGGTAAAGGATCACTCCTGTTTCTCGCGGCAACTCGGCTCTTCGTTTGCGATGGGTGGTGGTTTGACTCCAAGAACGCCATTCCCGGGAAGAGACGGCTCCACTGTGACTGGCGGTCAGTACCTGCCTGAAGTCAGTTGCGTCTGAAATCCGGTCTTCGTAGTCAAGGAAAGACGTCTTGATGCTCCTAGGAGGCGGTTCCGCCCCAAGCAAATGGCTGCAAGGGTGATTCCTACGAAAACATCCCCGCAGGAACCGCTTAGATAAGAGTTCATTAATCTTCTTAACTTTGAGCATTAGCGTCTCACTATGTAGGTGTTCCATGGGAGACATCAAGAGACATCCCGTCGTGGTCCGGAGTGCAGTATTCTGACAGGTCTGGGGTTTCCTCATCTGCGTAGCACTGCATCCAGGCGACCATATTAGTGCTGCGTAATTGAGGACCGGCCGGCCGATTGCCTTATGTGTTGCGAACAACGTTTCTTTGTCCCCATGTTCTGCCGGCTAGCGACTTGAGGATTTTGTTGCAGGTCTGTACCTTGGCGATCATCGCGGTCGTATGGGGAGTGAAGGGGCATAGACTATCAAAGGTTACACCTAAAATCTTTGGGTCTTTGACAGTCGGAATTTTGACGCCATCGACTGCAATATTAAGCTCAAGTCTATACKCCTTCGTCCAGTTCGTAAATATGGTCGCTGTGGATTTGGTGGAGGAAAGTGTGAGGTTTCATGCAGTGAGGAAACGAGACATGTAGGAGAGGTCGTTGTTTACCTTCGAACACATGCCATCGATTCCATTGGCCGTTGTCAATATCGTGCAGTCATCTGCATACGAGGTTATGGAAAACCCCTCCGGTGGTTGTGGGAGTTTCGAGAGGTAGAAGTTAAACGGTAACGGGGAGAGGACACCACCCTGCGGAACCCCCTGTTTAATTCTTCTCAGTTTAGATGTTTCACCACGAAATAGTACGGATGACTGACAAACGTTCAGATAATTCATGGTCCACCTCTTAAGCCCTGGATGGAGCGAAGTTTTTTCAATGTCCTGCAGTAGCGTTGTGTGGTTGACCGTGTCGAAAGTTTTCAACAAGTCCAACGCTACGAGCATCGTTCTGTCACAGGGTGGTTTCTGGATTATGACGCTAAGTACTGTGGTGGTGCTGTGCACTTTTCGGAATCCAGGCTGATGACTGGCTAAGCTCAGGTGGTGAGTGAAAGTCGGGAGTAGCAAGGCATCAAGTGTCTTCACTACTGGGGAGAGGAGAGTTATCGGGCGATAAGATTCCCCTTTGTTGGCGGGTTTCCCTGGTTTCAGTAGTGGGACCAATCTTCCGATTTTCCACACATCGGGTATTTGTCATGTCTCTTCGGATTGGACAAAGCTTTGATAGTATCCACAAGCTTACTCACACCAGTGGAGAGGTTGCAGGACTTCAGGTGCTCAATCCATTTCATCCGCTTATGATTGTTTACCATACGCCGAATCTGCAAATTGAGATCCCTTATTCGGGGATCCCCAGGATCGGCATGGCGTAAGGTGTCTCGCTCATTAGCTAAAACGGCTGCTTCGGCTGGGAAATTGGGGCGGATTTCCCTTATTCTTCCAGCCGGGATGAAGCGAGCGGTAGCTGCTGCGATCACCTTGCGGAATTAACATTCGTTAACGCATACGTCCGTAGGAATGGGTAGAGCGTTGAAAGTGGTCTCGGTAAATTCTGTGAAGCCGACCCAATTAGCTTCGTTAAATTTAATGAAGGTGTGGTTGTCCACAGAAAGGAAATCAGGAGGCTTCTTGATCGAGATAATTATGGGCAGATGGCCTGATGAGTTAACATAGGTCGCCAGGTTATACTATTTATCAGACCGCCATTAGCGATGTTAATATCAGGCGAGCTATTACAGGTGCCCATAATTCTTGGGGGGCGCTTCGTCATTCATTCTTCAGAATGTCTAATCGTCTATCTGTTCCGCCAGCTCCATCCCCTTACGATCATTTGACAGGCAGAAATGCCAAAGACCGTGGTGCGCGTTAAAGTCGCCTAGTACTAAACGGTTTTCAACACGAAGTAGCGCACCTATATTCGGGTGATATCCTGTAGGGTAACATGTAACTGGGCTGGATGTAGATATTAAATATTTCGAGCTCGACATCGCCTAAAAGGATAGCTACACCCTGACATTCTAGGATAGTATCCCTGCGGTCGATATCTACATCGATTAGACGATACTGCATGATGTTGTGCAATATGAAGGCTAGATCACTACCATTATCTCGCTCGCGATCCTTACGTAAAACGTTGAAACCGGCACATCTCAGAAGATTTGAGCGGCTGTTTAGCTTGGCTTCTTGGACCACAGCTATCAATACACGAACCCGATTCATGAGTGCAACTATCTCCTCGATCTTACTCTGGAGTCCGTTGCAGTTAGATTGAAGAATACGAGTTTGTGGCGGGTGTCCGTGGGTGATCCTGGGGGTGAGGGAGTGACGTGTACGTGCTGTTTGTTGCAGCTGCAGAACCCGCAGGGGCGGGTGTAGCGCTGCAGGTTAACGACAAACACAAATTAGTACTCACCGATCCAAACAGGGTAAGATCGCCGAAAAGACAGCCCTTGGTCGGATAAAATCCAAGTCGATTCCGGTGCGTAGAACCGGCTTTTGTGGGAATTGTTTTTTTTTTTTTTTTAATTTGCAACTTTAATGTGTGCCTGCCGTACATCGACAGATTTTCAACATGCGCGAATTCTTGGAAAAGACACGTGAAAGGAAGATCGACACCCACCACATCTTCGTTGATTTTAAAGCCTTGAAATTCAACGCGGAATCGCTCTTGCCAATAGTTGTTACTTTGAAGTAGACAATTGAAAAGTAAAATTCTCTCTTGACGAAAAAAAAACCAAACTCTACTCTAAGTCACTCATCAATCTTGTCCTGATATAATATATAATCTCGAATTGTAGCCAAATAGAAGAAGAAATGTAGAAGAAACGACTAGCTATGACCGCGTAAGCGGTGTCTACTACAGTAAGGAAGAAGTCGGCCTCTTTTTACGAAAAACTTCGCGCAAACGACGCATGATACTCAAAAGCTTTTCCTTGATCCTTTGTTGTTGTTGTTTGGCCGGTCGGAAGTAGTTCGGAGTGCACCACATCTCGATAATTGAAGAAAACTGTCAACATAACCTTGATTTTTAATCTGCTTTGACGTGTTTTTTCGGCTCACCTTTGTCAGGATATTCGGCGGATTGATCGTCTGTTCCCGAGTCGTGAGTATATATCCAAGGCACCAGAAATAATACGTTTCATGACATCTTGGTAGTCGAAAAGCATTGTTTCACAGACGTTAAAGCGTCGATGTTTTCGAAAAAAATTAGTTATTTTGGAACCAATCGTGATTTCCCTTTTCTTAGGCCCAAACAAATGACCTTTCAAAATGGTTTTGACTGATCTTTCCGATATTCCGACGATGGCAATAAGACCTGCGGCTGTTAATGATCAATTCTCAAATACCAATTCCTTTAGTTTACGTGACTCATCAGTTGATGTTGCAGCCCGACATAGACGTTTATTCGACGTAAACGCATTCTCAGTCCTCTTTGAATAATTTGTACCAATCAAAAAACTTTTACTCGCGACAAACACCGAAATCTTTTTCAACACGATAAACATTTTGGCACCAGAAGTTTGATTTAACAAACAAACATAAGGGAACTTCTTTTTTGAATAATTTCACTCATCATAAAAATTGCCGAATGCACTTTATGTACTTCAGATTATTTTGATGTGACATTAGGCACAAACGTCACTGACAGTAAAAAAAAATATTTCCTCGAATGGGTTTTAATTCGAAATTTTAATTGAAGTCTTATATTTCTCCACAGTAGTGCATAGCCTTGAGTAAAGTATTGACATTTTTCGTAACGCATACAATACATCCGTCTGATAGTTATTTTTACGGACTGACAATAAAAGCACATTAATAATAAAGGGCTTGTCCGGAAAGTAGTAGGACTGAGTCGATTTAAAAAAATTTATTGAACCCACCGTTACAATTCTTCAAAAACCATTTTTAAAATAGGCTCCTTCTGCGACGATGAAGCGCTGCCAGCACGATTTCCAAGCATTGAAGGCGTCACGGAAGGCATTGGATCCCCTCTGTCGTCTCAAAATGCTTGCCAAAAACAAAAAGTTCGAGAGCAACACCAGGGCTATAAGGCGGCTGTGATTACGTTATTCAAATATTGGGGGTCACTTTCACACATGTTCAAATTTGTTTGTCTCACTTCCACTTTCTGGTCGTCAGTGAGCACTTTTGGGACCATCACAAACACATCTTGCGCATATTCAAGTGCTCTGTCGCAATGTCATGAACCATAGATTTTGATAAGTTTAAGATTTGGGCAATTAAAATAATAGTTAGTCGAAGGTCTGAGCTCAAAACTTTTCGCACACGAGTCACTTTATCGATGTAGTCGAAGTCTCCATCAACCTCTTTCCGGACCTCCAACAAGGCCAAGTTCTACCGAAACACACCACTTCTTGCTAAAGAAACATCTAGGTAAACCTGCTTGATCATATCAAACGCCTTTGCCGCAGATTTATCGAGTTTCACACAGAATTTAATCGCGTACCTCTGCTCTAACGGTTTGCATCACTCACAGAAATACGTCGCGGGAAAATGTTTGTCCTGACTTTCCAGGTGCTCGGAGACAACTGACCAGCCGGTCGTTAGTTATTTGATTACGTCCTCTACGGAATCCAGTCGGCGACGAAAGAAAATCAGTCCTATTACTTTCCGGACAAATCATGTATTCCAGACAGTCTTTGTGATATATAAACTACCAGTTTCTTAATCTCAAAGAGGTAGTTCAACAAAAATTACCACTATGGGACATAAAAAAACGTTACCCAGTGAAATTTAATAAGAAATAGGTTTATTTATACATATTGATTGTAAATGGTTTTTGGGTCCTTATATTACATGAAATCAAATGTTTAACGTTTTTGTTTCGAGTTAGCAGTTTTCTAAAAAGAAATTTGATTAGCATTTAATTTGAATACGTATTAACACCAAACTTTAATATTGCTTAAGTCCTCTATTTTCCCCATCTCCATCCGGAAAAATACTGATATTAAATAAACTTATCTGCTATTAAAAGGCTGCTAAATAAGGAATGCTCTATACTTGAAACTATTAAAACTAACAAAAAAAACCACCACTTAGGCCTTCTATTGAAATGCTGAGTAACAACGCGTGGAAAAAGTAGATTAGTGTTTCTCATATTAAAACTAAAAATACATTCAAAAAAGTTGGCTTTTTATTTTTTAATTTGAAAGCATTTGAAGTGAATTTATTGCCCTAACTTCCAGCTGGATCTGTAACATTCGGAATAATTTTCCTCAAAATTTGTGTTTGCAGCTTGCCAACTCCATGCAACAACAATTGGGTTAACTATCAAGACGAAATTATGGTCATTGTGGATATTTAACAATTTGATAACTTATTTTTTCTACATGCAATTTACTGTATGTGTGTATGTTTTCGTTTTATAAAAGCAATGAACTTCTCCTTTGTTTTAGAATTACTTTAAGTAGATATTTTGAAATATGATTTCAATAAGCAAAAAATATTTCCTTTGAAAAAATTTAACTTTTTAAGTTTTATTCATTTTGCTGATTAATATTTCACTTTGATAACCTATTTTTTTCTACCTGTTGTAAAACAAACGGTGTGGTGATAGTGGGATAGCAAAGTTTTCGAGTCGGAATTGGTTGATGGTATTAAAAATGGTGATCAATTTGGTTAAATCATATTACAAAATTTACGAATCGCTACCCGATCGGAGCTTTGAGATCATCCCTAACAAAGGAGAACTCAACGACTCAATATGAAAACAATATACAAATGTTAAAATTAATTAATACATAAGTTTAGAAATATCTTCTTGCTTTCAAATTTTTAAAAATAATATATGTTAACCTGATGACTTAATATAAATTTTATATTTTTCTGGTGGTTCGAAAATAAATTACTAAAAAAATAGAAAACAGTTCATACATACTCTTGCAAATTGCAAGGCTTAAATCCAGGGTAATACCTGCAGGTATTTAAGTCTTGTTAGTTATATGTGTCTAGGACAAGTTTTCACCCAACATTGTTCATTCTAAGCACAAAGTCGCACCGTTGGTAGAAAAACACGCACTCAAATGAAATTTAAAAATTTCACTGTAATTCAGATTTGTATCTGACACCTGTTCCATTACATCTCTCTCATACTAAGTCGGAGGTAAAACTTAATTAGTCTAATGTGTGTGACTATTATATGGCCAGTGGACGGGCATAATTTATATTTTAAATTTTGAGAGTACTTAGTATTTGCCGTTCTCACTGGAGTTCAACTAAAATTTTTAACTAATTGTTTTAATGTCATATTGATAATTTCAAATAAATTAATAAAAAAAAAGTTCCATTGGTCTAAAATGTTTAAAACCAAACTTCGAGACGTTTTAAAAGTAGGCTAACATTAAAAGATACAAATTTATATACTTACTCTTCTTGGGTAATGGGGGCAATGCTCTAGATTGAAATTTTTTGTGTTTTTCTGCAGTGCTTCTTCGTTCGCGATTACTGTTATTTTCTTCAATACCGGGCGGGTTCGTTTGACATTGTGGTTGTGTCCGTCGAATTCGAAATATATTACAAAACTTTTGTTTTAAATTTAGTGAAAATTGTGGTTTTTTCTCGCTTCGTATGACATGAGAAGATAAATCCACTTCCTCAACTTTTATCATTTGGTTTTCAGTAATACTATAATTATTGGCCAACACGACGTTATTTATATTGTTGTTATTGATTTTATCATTATTTTCGTTATAGCTTTTGAAAGTTCTGGTGGATAATTTACATTCTGTAGAAACATTTTCTCCGATAGAGCAAAGATTAGGCCTGGAACGTGGAGATGAATCATTACCTTTCGTGCATTCGGACTGTTTTTTGAAAGCAGTTTTATCAGGTTCATTATTAATACTTGTCCGGTTTTTTGTTCTAGTATATATAGTTTGATAATATTTTTTTACTTCGCTCAAAGTCATATGGAGTCGTTCTTGAGGTGGATTCAAATCTAATTGAGTATTAGAAAATCTATGCGTGCCATAATCCTCAGTTTCATTCAAAAAAGCTGGCTTTTTATTTTTTAATTTGAAAGCATTTGAAGTGAACTTATAATTATCATATTTTATATCATTTTCGTAAGTATCACTGTTTCGTTTTTTCCGTTTGTTTCTATTATTTTTACGACTTAGTTTAGAATGCTTATAATAGTCTTCTTCAGTGAATATTAAATTATTTATTTTTCTATAATCCGTAAGTTTATCTTCTTTGTACTCAACTCTGCTATTTTTATCCGTTTTTATCATATCTATTGGTAGAGCGTATATATCTGAATCTATGGGCACGTTATAAAAATCCGATATTTCCCGAGTAAGTAATGCATCGTGAGACATTGCTTGAGTGATAAATATCGAATCGTCTGGTTTATTTGCCGATGAAGTGCTTAATGAATTATGTGAACTCGAAAGACGACTGTTCAAAGAATTGCGAGAATTAGGTCGATTGGTGCATCCATTTGGACCTGAAATACAAAATTAAACTGATTATTTTAAATATAAAAAAACTTTTTACTGGCATATTTACTCCTCAATTCTTCTTTATTGTAAATATTATTTTTAGGATCCAGTGATCCTTTTTTAATTAAAAATTAATGGTATTATTATTTCTCTGCTACAATGATATAGAGCTAGATCACGTCAAGTGAATCCCCCATTTTCCATTTCATCATAAAAATTAAGTCCATATATTTTTTTCATAAGTAGTCACTAATTGATCCCTCAAAGGATTTTGAAAAATTTTAATTTTAATAACAATTTTTTTTACAATTAAAATTTTAAAAAATTTTAATTAAAAATTAGATTTAATAACAACCGTTAAAGATAAATTAATGAAATTTTGAGGATTTACTGTCAAGTGTATATATTTCAAGAAAACAT
>NW_017536841.1:253403-267401 GCF_001853355.1 Bactrocera latifrons | reverse complement strand
ATATACGACGACATTGACATAGTTCAGCGAAGTAAAAGACAGCGGCTACGCTGGCTAGGTAATGTTGTCCGGATGGACGAAAACGCTCCAGCTCTGAAAGTATTCGACGCAGTACCCGCCCCGGGAAGCAGAGGAAGATGAAGACCTCCACTCCGTTGGAAGGACCAAGTGGAGAAGGACCTGGTTTCACTTGGAATATCTAATTGGCGCCACGTAGCGAAAAGAAGAAACGACTGGCGCGCTGTTTTTAACTCGGCTATAATCGCGTAAGCGGTATCTACGCCAATCAAGAAGAAGAAGAATATTTCAGAGGTTATGAAACGGACATATTTTACTTAATTTATGCCTGAAGCAAATAATTCATATAGTAAATTTTTTTATTACTATGGATGATTATGTCTATCAAATATTAAATGGAGAAAATGAGCTAAAATAATGGAGATTGGTTGGGAAATTAACTAAATAACTATAATTACCTATTATTGTAGCTATTATCAGATGACGTTTATTGGTTTATTTCAAAAAATATTAATAGAATTAGATAGAATCCAAGAGATTATTTTTTTCCTTTTATATTTATATATTTATTACAACTGTCTTGCTTCCCCAAAACAAACTCGACTCGACGTCGCATTACACTGGCCACTGCAAGCTGAAGAAACGTTTACACAACATGGGCCTAGCTTCTTGCGTAAATTGGCAGTTCTGCGACAGGGAGCCTGAAACACAAGAACACCCGCTAATGGACTGTCCAGCAGTCTGCAGACGGAGGCTTAAGACCCTTAGATCCATGTTTCCAAATAGGAATCAAAACGCTTCGTTAAGGTCGCGCTGCATTCCTCGTGTAAAAATCTATTAATGGCAGCTGTATGATATAGTGGTTTGATCTGAACAATATGTTCCGAAATTGTACCGTTACCTTGGTTAATTATCTATGCCCAGTTTATATGAGAACTATAAGCTATACTCCCCCGATTTGAAAAATTATTTCGGACATTGTGGTGTTACTTTGCACAACAATATTTAACTCTATATCTATCTATTGGATTCGGTTAATTTGTAAGCCAGTATACAGTTTTCGAAATCAACTTGAAATCATTCGAGCTCCGTTATCGGTTAAGAGGTTTGAAATCTATCTTTTTGTACGTACATAGTATAATGTTTTCTAGGGCAGTTTTTATAATATTGGTTGGCACAAAAACAGAAATTATTCCAAACCAGATAATGTGACAACGCAATGTTAAAAGGACATGTGAAAAAAAGTACAAATTTACAATATATATTAGGGTGTTTTTTCTGTTTGAACTATTATTTTTTTCAACCCCGTCACGAAATTTTCTTGAAAATACAAAAACATGCGAATTTTATGGAAAAATCAGGTTTAGAGCCCGGTACTACCTCACCGGTGTAAGTTACGACTTTGTTGCACCGAGCACTATTGTAGAAGGAAAAATTCTGAGAAATGTGCGTCTAAAGTCAAAGTGATGACATAAAATACCTCTGATGAAAAAAAATATCTAAAGATAAAAAATCACAATTGTAGTGTATTTTCTACGGAAAATTTTTACACGCCTTGGTCCACTTCGTAATGCTAATATTAAGCGCTAAAATTTTCAGGGAATTTTTTTAGAGTATTTCCAAGAAAATTTCGTCCCGGGATATATTATGTTTTATTAACTTACCTGTATATATATGATGGTTATGACAATAATTCGTTACTTTACGAGGACTGTACAAAACTTTTTTTTGTAAACCGTTTTCCCCTTGAAAGGTGTTTCGTCTGATTCCATAATAGAGATCATAATCATGGATTTCTGAGAGCCCAAATGTATTAAACTTCTTAACAGCACTTATAACACTATCTTGATCTGACGGTATTGCCTTAAAATACATAGAATGATCTTGATAAAATGGACAAATGTCTCTTTTTGCTCTCTCCGGGGGATGTGAAGTTTGTGGTAATAACAAAGCATTTGAAGACGTATTTGACTCAAAATTTTCAGCATTATTAAAAGCGAAATTGCATATCAGGTTGCTTGGCTCGTCATACACATTTTCTACTTTATTACTTAGAATGGAATCACTTGAGTATATTGGTTTCTTTATGAGGTAAACTTCTTTGTGCGACTTCGTAAAATATTGGGGTGAGTCTTCTACGTCGGAGTTTTTACAAAAAATTCTGTCCCCGTTAATACTATTTTCATTATGTTCAGAATCTTTTGAATGTTCTAAAGAAGAGTGTGAAGAAGATAATCGTCGTAGTTTTTGCATAATGCATCGGCCAATTGTTATATTTGGTGAGTCCTGAAACTCTAGTGGAGGATCTATTGGTGCTAAAGGTCCTTTTTTTAATGTATTAAAATTTTCGGCACTCATGCCAGCCTCTGAACAATTATCTAGAGAATCAAACTGAGAGACTTCACCATCACTTTCCACAATCTGAAAGAGCAATTAAAATAAGTATGGTAAAAATTAATCATTAAAATAAATACAAATTATATATAATATATACATATATGGATAGGAAAACGTGTACTTTCAAATAAAACGTACATCAATGTCATGTTTACATAATCCCATTCTATATGAGTCTCCACTAGATATTGAACTGTTAGTCGTAAGTGGCACACCAGAATCATCACTTAAAGATGTTTGAGCATTTAGTTCAACGCTATTCACGCTTACCATGTCGATGTGAGGTGGAGGTAAAACCCCTACGTAATCAGTGCAGCTTGATTGACACATCTGTAAAATCGTGGATACAGCAGAACTGTTATTGGATGCTGATGTTGCCATATTGTGATTGGAATCCTCATCTCTAATTGCTGTATCCATTTCCAACATGTTTTGTCACTAAAAAGCACGTAAATATACCTATTATAGAATGTATGCTACTAAAATGAACATTAGAGTAAAATAAAAATAAGTCGTCATATGAACTGGTAACCGTTACTATGATTTATAAAAAAAGAGTTTCTTCAAGCACGTAGTTTTGAAATTAAAGTTATTTTCTGAAATTGGATACTAGAAAAAGTTCAAATTAAATTTTTTACCAAATTCTTACCATGATTAAGGATGACATTATTTTGTCGCAGGTCAATCAGGCAAAGATCCTTACGTTTACAAAGAATAGGTTTTCGTTATAAATAAACAGTTAAGGGAAACACGCAAAATCACTTAAATGAAAATCTGGATCCAAATCGTTTACGTATCGCAAATATCGAAAACGAAGAATAAGTTTAATAATCATTGAGAGAAATGCAATAACAAGAATAAAACAAATTACAAAATACATACAAAAGATTCCATACAAGAAATTAATTTTGATCGATCAGTTTGTATATCAGCTATATGCCATAATGGTAAGTTCTGAACAATTTCTTCGGAGATTACACGATGCTTTGGCAATTAATCTATGCTCAATTACGTGAAGATATCTTTTCAAATGAAAAAGTTTTCCATTCAATCATCGAATTCCGGTAGCTACACTTGTGGAAAAAATAATAAATAATAATAATAAGTTTTTACTTAATAACTTTGTTTTAGTTTTATCTTTGTTTTACTTTATTAAACTGATTTTATTTTTTTCACAAAAGATAGCATTGGTCAAAATATTTTTTTTCTAAATAAAACCAAAAATTGTGTATCCTCCGTGGTTTTTCATACATTTTTAATATTATTCGGAATGGATTGAATTCATTTTTGGCAGGTTTTCAATATGGGATCATCCCAAAGTTCATTTGCTTTCCGTCATAGTTGCTCCTTATTTTGAAATGAAAAGTCTACAAATCCCTTCTTAAGGTCACTCCACAAGTTCTCAATCGGGTTGGGACCACTCAGATACCAACCTCGATGTTTGTTTCGAGAATGTTAGCTTGTTGAAAACACCATCTCAGTGATATTTTTTCTTCAGGATATGGTTTTGCAAAATATCTGTGTACTCAAAGGTGATAATTGTGTTCTTTATCAAAACAAACATCAACGATTTGCCAAAACGCATACCATTATCATCCATAAAAATATGTTTGAAATATTTAAATTATAACAGACAATAAATAAATTTGCGAGGTAAGTTATATCGAAAATGGATAAAACGAACCCCGAAGCTAGTCGGAGCACATATTGGAACTGATGGAAATCCCATTCCGATTCCATATTTCTTCACAAAAAATAAATTCCTATTATTCTTCTTTTGACAAATAACTGAAAATTCAAAATAAAAATAAGCTGTTACTTACGCACTGCTTAAGTCTTAAATATGAACTATTAAAGAATATTTTTGTTTTATGCTAAGCACAACTTAAGTATGGACTGTAAAACCGGGCATAATTGTATTTATTGACAAAATGATAACTTGTCACTCAAATGCCAAATTAACATAAAATAATGAAACTCGTTGATGCTGATTCGCTTTCTACTCATTCGCCTTCAGCAAAAAAATGTAAACGAATAAAAAAGTTACCACAACATTTGTCAAACTACTACAAAGCTACTAGCCAAACTCTTATTATTTTGTCAATAAGTGCATATGCTTTAGTGATCCGATATCAGCCGTTCTAACAAATTATCAGCTTCTATGAAAAACATTCATATGTGCAAACTTTCAGAGCGAAATCACAAAAACTGATGAACTATTTCGAATATACATATGTATACAGACGGAAGGCCGGACAGGCAGATAGATATGGTTCAATCAACTCAACGCGTCATGTCGATCATTCATACTATATATAAATTTAATAAGTTCTCACACTATTCCTTCTTGGAGTTATATATTTCGAAGCAAACTTGTCCAGGATATAAAATAGTTAACTAAAGAGGATAAACAGCCAAATTATGAAGTTAAAGTCCTTATTGCGTTTTTAAATCCAATTGCATTTTTTTTTGAAGTTTTCTAATGCGTTATTATTGAAAGCAACTCAACCCGTCAAAAAAATATGTTGAAATGTTGTCAATCTTTAACGTTTTCGTAATATTACATTTTTCAACGCTGTGAACATTATAAAAATTGTACTGCCACCAAGCATTTGTAGTCAAACATTGCAGCGTTTGTTTAGGAAAAATGTTATTAGAAAATTAATAAAATGGGTAAAAAAATAACTAAAAAATTTTTAATATTTTAATCAGCTATAATATTTTACAAAAAAATATTGTTGAACCCGTTGAAGTTAAAATCATTTAAAATGAATTATTCATAGCCGACGGCAGCAAGGAAACGAGACAGTTTGTGCATTCTGAACATTTCGGCACTTCGGTGATAATTGTTTGTCGCGAGTAAGTGATTTTGATTGGTAGAAATTATTTAAAGAGGTTCTGATCCATGCATACGCCCCATCAACAAACAATATTGGTCGTATACGCGAAACTATTCGTAAAAAGGCCTAAGAGGATTACTTTGAGGGGGACGAAATATATTTTGAACAAAGTCTTACTATTTTTTTCGTCGTTTTTAACTTTAAAAACTCCGGCAGCAAAGTTGATTGATGTGATAATTCATAAAGAATGACTTCGTTCATGTTTGATGAAGCAGTGGGAAGATTATAGTTTTCAGTGCACTCATCTTCACTTTCACTTGAAGCAGTTTCTTGGGAGATGTGTTTTAAATCCTCTACCACGATTTCAAAAATAGTTTCATGGGAATCACCTGTTTATGTATATCTGTCGATTTTTCCATATTTTCCACAACTATGAGCGATACTAATTCATTTTGTTCATAATAGTTGTGATTTATCAAACTTCCATAATTCAGATTTTCTTGCGGTGGACATTCCAGTAAATCGTGGCAAGGAAATCCAGCATGTTGAAAGCATTTTCTTATCACAAGAGGGTCTAATTCGTCCCAGGAAGAAACGAACCATCGAATATCATGCAAAACAGAAATTCTTTTCGACAATTCACTTACATTGTTACATTCGTTAAGGTGTGTTATCAGAGAAAGCGTCATTTTTGATCTATATTTTGTTTTTACTTTTGAATAATTCCTTGGTCGAGAGGTTGTATTTCTGCCGTTGGGTTTGGTGACAGAAATTTTACAAACACATTCGAATATTCATTTATTAAACTGTGGCTTGTAGCGTTGCCAATGAACAAAATAATTTTTGTATTTTGCTTCTTCATATGGTCATTGATAGAACTAAGCCAATGTTGGAAAATTACACTTATCATCCAAACCTTTTTATTGTGAACCCATGCACAATAAAATTTTGAGTGTCGATTTTATTTCGGTGAAAAGCTTGCGGCTTCGCAGCGTTACCTATAACCAACTGTATTAACTTTTCTCCTGTACTGCTGCAGCAAAACAATACGCTCAGTTTTTCTTTTGCCAGTTTACCTCCTTTACGAACTGCGCCTTTTGCAACGAGACTTCGAGTAGGTAATTGACGATAAAACACAAAACAATCCAGTTTCATCCGCATTAAACTGATGTTCAGGTAAATTATTTTTTAAAAGTGTTGGTAGTTTTTCTTTCCAATCTGAGACAGCTTTAAGATCTTCATTCGCTCCTTCACCACTTAAAACTTTAAATTGAATGTTATGTTCCAAGCGGAAAGATTCTAACCACCCATTGCTTGCTCTAAAGTTATCTATTTGTAACTCAGAAGCCAATAGCTTAGCCTTTTCTTGAATTATTGGACCACTCATCGGAATATTTTTAGACCTGCATTTTTCAAAAAACCTCATTTATTTTTTCAAAATCAGTTATAGTGTTTTTCTTTTGCGTTCCCAATCGGGGTTGCTTTCTAATTATTTAATAATATGTTCCTTTTTATTATTAATATTAGCGATTGTTGATTTGGAAACTCCATTATTTTCTGCAATTTCCTTGTATATAGGCTTTTATTAGCCGGTTCATTCAATATCTCACTTTCGATTTTCAGAGATAACTCCACTGGGTGTTTTCTTTTTGACATGATTGCAACAACTGATCAAATATGCATAATTGTGTCATAGCTAATCCATGAAATTTGATGCATACATAATTTTGCAAAAATACAAATATGTACATTTGTGTGTAATATACATAGGTTTAGTACATAAGTAAATAGCATATTTATATGCATACATATTAAATGTATTGTCCAAGGTATAAAGGGCTTTTAATGCTTGCTATTTAAACATTGAGACAAATTTTGTCCAACTTCCAAGATAGACAGTGTTCAAATTAAGCATGATTATTATGTACTATATTATTTTGATACCGAACTTTTTTCAGCTGTAATTGATGGGACCCAGCTGCTTTCTTAACTTTAAGTTTTTAAATTTCACTTTTAAGTTCCCAAATGGTGATTGCTGGGATTGTCGCATGATCCTGTTAAGTACTACTGGGGAACGTGATTTCACTATTCTCATTTGAACAAAAGACTATGTGTTCTACAAATGTATTAGCACTACAATCACTTCTAGCCTATATATTGGAAGAAACTTTTAATGGCGCAAAGTGGCTTGTTGGACGTTTGAGATACATACTTTGTACTTTTCCTGAGTGAGAAATCATCTTTTTTGTCAGTGGATGTTCTTCTTAATTGGAGTAGACACCGCTTACGCGATTATAGCAGAGTTAACCACAGCGCGCCAGTCGTTTCTTCTTTTCGCTACGTGGCGCCAATTGGATATTCCAAGTGAAGCCAGGTCCTTCTCCACTTGGTCCTTCCAAGGGAGTGGAGATCTTCCTCTTCCGCCGCTTCCCTCGGCGGATGCTGCGTCGAATACTTTCAGAGCTAGAGTGTTTTCAACCATTCGGTCAACATTACCTAGCCAGCGTAGCCGTTGTTTTTTATTCGATGAACTATGTCAATGTCGTCATATATCTTATATAGCATTAAATCTTTCGCAGAACTTTTCTCTCGAAAACTCGCAACGTCGCCTCATCAGTAGTTGTCATCGTCCAGGCCTCTGCACCATATAGTAGGACGGGAATTATGAGTGACTTATAGAGTTTGGTTTTTGTTCATCGAGAGAGGACTTGGCTTCTCAATTGCCTACTCAGTCCGAAGTAGCACCTGTTGGCAAGAGTTATCCTGCGTTGGATTTCCAGGCTGACATTGTTGGTGGTGTTTGCGCTGGTTCCAAGATAGATGAAGTTATCTACGACTTCAAAGTTATGACTGTTAACAGTGACGTGAAAGCCAAGTCGCCAGTGCAATATCATACAAAAGAGCAAGGCAGGTCCTTTTCGTGCTGTCGAAAGCGGCTTTGAAATCGACGAAGAGGTTGTGTGTGTCGATTCTACTTTCACGGGTTTTTTTCCAAGATTTGGCGCATGGTGAATATCTGGTCGGTTGTTGATTTGCCAGGTCCAAAGCCACACTGATAAGGTCCAATCAGTTTGTTGACGGTGGGCTTTAATCTTTCACACAATACGCTCGATAGAACCTTATATGCGATATTGAGGAGGCTTATCCCACGATAGTTGGCGCAGATTGTGAGGTCTCCTTTTTTGAGGATTGGGCATAGCACACTTAAATTCCAACCGTTGGGTATGCTTTCGTCCGACCATATTTTACAAAGAAGCTGATGCATGCTCCCTATCAATTCTTCCCCGCCGTGTTTGAATAGCTCGGCCGGCAATCCATCGGCCCCCGCCGCTATTTGTTCTTCAGGCGGGTAATTGCTATTCTAATTTCTTAATGGTCGTCCAATGGAACGTCTGCACCATCGTCACCGATTGGGGAATGGGGTTCGCCTTCTTTTGGCGTTGTACGTTCTTTGCCATTCAGCATCCTGGAGAAATGTTCCCTCCATAATTTAAGTATGCTCTGGGCATTGGCGACTAGATCACCTTTGGAGGTTCTACAAGAGTATACTCCGGTCTTCTCTTCCGGCGGCTTACAGAAGCCGAATTTTTTCGTAGAATTTTCGAGTATTACCCCTGTCGACCAGCTTATCAAGCTGTTCATACTCACGCATTCCGGGCTCTTTCTTTTTCTTTCTGAAAATGCGTCTCGCTTCCCTCTTCAACTCTCGGTATATGTCCCTTCTCGCACATGCTGTAGTCGATCGGAAGATTTTGAGGTAGGCAGTCTGTTTTCTCTCCGCTGCGACACGACACTCCTCGTCGTACCAGGTGCTCTTTTGCATTTTGCGAAAACCAATGGTTTCAGTTGCAGCTGTACGTAAGGAGTTTGAAATGCCGTCCCACAGTTCCCTTTTACCGAGTTGTTGACGAGTGCTCTCAGAGAGCAGAAGTGCAAGCCGAGTAGAAAACCGTTCGGCTGTCTGCTGTTATTGTCAGTGGATAGTTGAGAATATTAAATATTTATTAATTGACCGTTTCTTAATATGAGCGATTTCTCATTTTAATTAAGCTATTGGTTTTTAAGGTTGGTTTTGTCGAGTGGTGAGCGTGCTTGTTGCCATTTCCGCCGTAACTTTTTTTTCTTAATTTGGAGGATTTTTATTTCTTCAGGGTAAGTCCGTTTTTTTGTTGCATAGCTCCAATCTAAAAACTCATTTAATAACTGTTTCACTTAGTGTTAAATATAATGGGGAGTGATCAGAACTTAAATCTAACCGACATTCTATTTCGATGAAATTTCGAGATATATTCTGGTTATAAAGAAGTCTATCTGGAATTTTGTTGGTATTCGTTGGTCAGTATTTTATATTGCAGGCGGTCAATATATTGCAGTAATTGAAAAGGGTTGGTTCATTGCTTTTAATGTAATAATTGTGGTTTGAATATTGTGCATGCTGATTTTTCTATCCTCATAATGTTTAATGCTGTTTTTAACAGCGGTGCCTCCCTCACACAATTACCAGAGTGGATTATGTGATAGATATCGAGAGCTTCATTCATGCCTTGGGTTTTGTTTTATTTTTATTTTTTATTTTTTTTCAAGATTATCTAAACGGTTGCAGAGATCACCACGTTGAATTGCTTTTCATTACTTCAGAAAAAGTGAGCTTACTCATCTGTACCCGATTCTGCTTGTGGATAATACTTTTATTACTAATGGGTGAATTATTTGATGTTCTTTGCAAATTTATGGAAACTTTTTATTTCTTCAAAGCTGCGTTACGAATGCTTTGAAGCTCCTTGGCAACAATGTATCCTCTGTAGTTTGACCGATGGCTTTCGCCACCGTTACAGCATTTTGGTTTTTCTGAGTTTAGTTTTTGGCACTCGATGATTTTGTGCTTACCGCATTTAACGCACTTTGACATTTTGCCGCAGTAGTTTTTGGTGTGTTCAAATGCTTGGCAGTTTTTACATTGTGGCATAAATTTAGAATTAGTAATAAACTCAATGAGCATAACGGTGTAAAGAATGTGTTTGTTCTCGTGTTTTCCACTTGACTTTATTTACAAGTTTCATAAACTTTGTTCTTTTAAATCAGCGATAATATCACTAATTCTACACGAATGATGGAGATTTTTAATCATAACCTTTAATTAGGCGCGTTAGTTTGTCTTTAAAGGAATACCATGATGCTCCCGATGCAGACAATATTTTTGTCACCGATCTATAATAACGCTTACCTTATCAATGCCATTATTTATTAGTTTTAATACAAATGAACTTTGGATATTATCTTTAATTAGGTTATTTAGTTGCTTATAATTAGAGATATTTGAAATCATAATAGTCGTGTGGTTTTCACCGTATAACCGATGATAAAGTATTTTTTTTATAATCACTTCTGGTGAAGCTTCGGATTTACGCATTGAATTAGGCCTCTTGTTTTTTTTTTTTTAATCCAGTATGTTTCCAGAGCCAGTTCTCTTCGTCGGTTTATTATTGTGATTAACTATAATTAGGCACGAGTGGGCGATTATTTTGTTCTTTAAGCTTTAAATTTTCACTTTTTAATTTTCTTTCAATTTTTTATTTAACTCATCTCTTTCGGAACTATAATTTTCAGTTGGTTTGTTTGTATTTCCTGACGCCCTCAGGGTCGCGGTACGAAGYGTATATTTTATATGATTATTGTATAGGGGCTTATTTGTAGGCGATGGTGACATAATTAGTTAAAATAAACATGTAGCAACTACAGATGAAACGTTTATCAAATTGGTGTATACTTTTAGGCTAGATTAGTACAGGTAAAAAAGCTTAACTACAAAGAACGAAAATATAATTTAGTTCTTGTATTGGATAACAACAAAGCGTATATTAGTAATGACTTTTCCAGATTCTTTTTTGCTGGTCAAACTCCAATAAGAAAAAATGATAATATGTTGACTTACATTTACTGAGAAACTTAAAGCCTTTCCACTCAATTATCTCACAGCAAAGCAATAAAGCACATTGGCCTTGACGGAAAAACATTTGTACATCAAGAGAAAAACCAAGAAGTCAATCCAAAATATACCAAAACAACCGTAAATCACGGTGGAGGAAATTTAAAAGTTCCGGACTTGCACTTGGAATCCTACTAAAGAAAGAAGAGAGTATGGATAAATTTGCATATGTTAATATACTAAGAAATACAATGTAGACCTATGTTATCTTATGCCAGCAGATTGGATCTTTATGCACGATAACGATCTCTAGCATATTGTAAAGGTAATTAAAAAACTTGGTTACGCAAGGAAAAGTTCCGCTTATTGATTGGCCAGCACAGAATCCAGATCTAAACCCGATCGAAAACCTGAGGAATGAACTCAAAGGAAAAAGTGAGCAAAGAAAATTTACAAATTGCACGTTATTAAGTATTCAGGGGTGTTGTGGAACCCAAGACAGAATTGCTTAACGGTCAGATTTGCAAACCAATTCTGATTTTTATTGGTGTCACGGAATCTGTTTGCATTCTCGTCTTTTCGAACATACGCAAAACCAATATTCGAATCAGCTATTTACTAATGTGACAAAACTTGTAAATAAATACATTTGGAAGCAATTCCAATAAAGTTTTAAATGACTTCCGATTTAAAGGAAGATTTTAAGAGATAACATTAATGGAAAGAATTTATCTGTTATTATATGCATACATACTTATGTGCACCGAACAAAAGTAGGGTCTTAATAGATTAGTAGTTGTCTAAAATTCACAATTATTGACAAATCCTCAAATTAATGATATTTTTTTAACTTTTTATTGTTATTAACAAGCAAATAATTTGTTTTCCTTTAATTAATTTCACGAATAGCATATTTAATAATTTTAATAAAAGGAAAACATTCAAACGACGCAATTACTTTCTTCTGAAATTCATCTGTCAATATGGCGAAGCAAAATGTAAAATTAATTTACACCATACGAAATTTTTTCAAGCCTACCGAGAAAAAGGTTACCGATTGGCAAACAGCCTTCAATACAAAACAAATAAGTATAAACTAATAGGTGAAGTGTTAATAGATATAAAGGAAAAATATAACTATAAAATTCATCATAAATCAGAAGAACGCGCACTTTAAAAAGTTAAAGTTTTGAACTTTAGCAAAAACTGTAAATGTAAAGAAAGTTCAAAAATTCAACTATTTATAAAGTGCGTGTTTCTCCGATTTATAATGAAGGCTATACTGATTACACGGGTAAACAAAAATCTACTTGTTTTTTGTGACATGAACAGAACAGTGTTTATGTGCAAAAATTTCCACAAACGCAGAAAATAGCTACAGATTTCTTCTATCATCTAAAATAGTTTTGCTATGAGGGTTTTTGTTAAAAAAAAACAATGGATTTATTACTGTTATATTATTTTATTAAACAAATAATATCTTAATATGTTATTGTCGATGTTTGTCGATGATATTTTATTTTTGGAGTATCCCTTAAAAATGCCCAGCAGTAATCGGCAAGCAAACTGGCACTCCTCTTGCCTTGATGGAACTGCCCCTAAATTTTCTGGGAAAAACCCAGTTGGGAGTCCAGAAAGTGATTTTAAGGGACATGTAGCAACCCATTTTTTATAGGCAGTAAGTAGTTCATTCACAAGGTTTGTAATCGCTAGCTTTCACATTTCCGAAAAAAAATTAACAACGCTTTTAAAAGCACTCCAGGCTCGTATTTCAGTTTCATTGAGCATTTCCTCAAACGTTTTATCTTTCATTAGTTCTCTTATTTGCGAAGCCAAAAATATGCCCTCCTTAATTTTTCACTGACTCTTCGAAATTTTTGTTTCAGATACAGGATCCCTCTTCCATTTCTGTCCTATGCTTTATAAAAATTCTTCATTATACCCAATTTAATATGAAAAGGTAGTAGTAATACCTTTTTGGGATCAACCAGAGGTTCAATGGTAGTGCTTTATGTCCCAGAGTGTGCCTGTCGTAATGCCCACTGCTCGGAGTGGTCATGTGAATTTATTGAGTCAGGCGAATGCGGTGGTTGCGGCACGATTTTAGTTGAAAATGTAACAAAATAATCACGAATAACCAATGCAGAATGGGATGGTACATTATCGCACTTCTTTGTTCAATAAATTCAGACGTAGAAGAAATCAAAGAATTGCCTTTTAGAGCATCACAATACGACCCGTATCTCAAATACTAATGAATATTTTGACGTGAAATTTAGCATACATAACACTCCGACAAAACACAACACCGAAAAATCAAAATACCTACAATCCAAAATGCCGACATGTGAAAAATATTTAATCTTGTCAGCACCTATTTCTATCGAAACGCAGAAAAGAGAACTTTACTGACAAGGGTTTTATGTGCTGGTTCGGGTTACATATGCAACAGGACCGATTTTAACTGAGACCGATATGGTAACCCTAGTCCTGACCGTATTCGTGGCCGAAGGCCGCAGGGCCTCGAACGAACAACACCAACTTTTCTTGATTTGTCGGTATTGTAATTTGTCCCTGTTTTGATTTGTCGGTATTTTGATTTGTTAGTGTTTTGATTTGTTGGTGTTTGGGTTGTGTTTAGTATCGCGCCGGTTAATTTTGGCTCACCGTACCTAAATGAGAGAACCAAATGGAAAATTTTAAACACGCATGTATGCTTAAATTATCGAACTTTGTTTTAAATAATATTTTATAAAAATCGGTTCACAAATTTTTCCACAAATTCACTTTAAAAAATGCTATTTTTTGCAAAATTCT